>NC_135703.1:167500-315000 GCF_964276395.1 Gasterosteus aculeatus
GTGGGGGGGGCTAACCCCCACTCCCTGTTATCAATGCACATGATTAGCAGCCATACGATTGATGCTGTGCACCATGTTGTGTCTCTTTAGGCACCTCGATGTTTCTCTGGAGGATCCTGACGAGGACACAGCAGAGGCACAGGTTCTCTTCAGTAACCAACTTCACAGCTTTTCATTATTATGGTTATTACTTGATCTGATCGATCAGTTGTTTATTGATCAGGACATGGACCAGCTCCTTTGCTGTGTTTGTGATGCCGACTCCGTCCAGAAGGTCCAACGGTTTGGTTCAGTTCTGGTTCAGCACTTACGGTTGGCAAGGCAACGGAGAAATGAAATCACCACCCAGGAGATGATGGCTGTGATGAAGGAGAGAGACAGCGCAATCGCCAAGGTGAGTTTACCCGTTTGCCTGTGTACCGATTTACCTGTCTGCCTGTGTACCTGTCTGCCTGTGTACCTATTTACCTGTCTTACTGTGTGCCTGTCTGCCTGTGTACCTATTTACCTGTCTGACTGTGTACCTGTCTGCTTGTGTACCTATTTACCTGTCTGCTTGTGTACCTATTTACCTGTCTGACTGTGTACCTATTTACCTGTCTGCCTGTGCCTGGTTCCCTTTCGACCTATAAATGGTAACCAAGGGTTACAGTTGTTATCAAGGGTCTACCAAGGGTCACAGAGGCCTCAACCTAAAAAATTTGAACATAAATATTTTGAATGTGTGAAAATGAAACAGTTGAGGCAAACATTGACATCAGGAGACGTTGTGACAAAAGCTGATGTTTACTGAACACACCTGTTTGCTCAGGTGTACGTGTGTCTGCTATCGGAAAGTAATCTTTATGCTGAATATTTACTTATGGAAACAGACTCTGCAGTTCTGTGTCTCAGAGAGCAACCTCACTTCACCTGCCATCACCTGGATTAGAAAAATATATGTGTGTGTGTGTATATATATATATATATATATATATATATATATATAATGTATGTACATATATATATACATTGATTTTTTTTTCTCCTTTCTACATAAACATGAAGACAAATAAAATTGTGTATTGTTCGAGCAAATTAATTGATTAGAATAGTGGTTCCCAAAATAAAATTAGAACAAATACATTTGCAAACCAGTTGAAAAGAAGATATGATAATGATGCACCTAATCGTCTGGAACTAAAGAGAGGAAGGATCTCTGACCAATAAGTAACAGATTATAGGATGATGATTATTTGAGTTTATTGCCCAAACTGGGATTTATTACCGACAATGCATCTGGATTCAAATATTGCTCTCTGTGGGAGGATGGGGGGGATAAGAAGATTGGTGACTGACACACTGCTGGAAGGATGACAGAAGGGCCGAGCCAGGAGAAAGTAGCTCCCAGCTTGTAGTGGGGCCGGTGGTGACTCAGAAGCTCCGCCTCCTCCGAATATGTTTGAGGGATGAAAAAACAAAAAACATCAGAAACATTCGTCTTTTCCGACTGCAGTCACCGTGGCAACAGGCTCTCAGTGGCACCATGGCAACGGTTGTTAGGAAGCAGAGGACAAGTGAAATGGTACTTTGAGTGTTGATGTAGTACTAGTAGAAATGAAGTAATACATGTACCAGAGATAAAGTAGTACTTTAATTTGTTAATGTGGTACTTGTAGGGAAAGTAGTATTTTTAGAGATGAAGTAGTACCTGTATGCACACGGCTCCATCTTTGCGTCTCTTGGTTCCGCCCCTTCCGCCTCACACCGTACCACACCCCATTTTAACACCCCCAAATCTCGACCTCAATGTTGCCACGGTAACAACCACCCGCCTCCATTAACCCCTCAAAACTGGGAGCTGTACTTAAGTCTCTGTTGAGCATCACCCAGTCTACTGACACTAACCCCGCCAATATCCCGCTCCACCATCTTTTAGCCCCAACCCACCCCCCCACTCCTCCATGGTAACACCTTAATCGGAGGAGAAGTGGAGGAGACAGAACACTACACTCCCCCCCCCACTGCTCATCTCTCAGGGATTATCTCACCGCTGCAGCCGGGACTTCTGGGTAATATTAGAAAGATGGGGGGGGGGGGCTTCATATCGCGCCGGCAGCTGTTCTTTATTGAGCTGATATCAAGTCCTTACAGGTTATTAAAGCTCACCTGGAAGGGATGGCGTTCACACACAGGAAGGTTGTGTGTTTGATTCCCACAGGCGGCCCTTGTCTGAGTCAGCTGTTGCTCGGCACATTACAACATTTACGGGGACTCATTTGTTCGATTGGTTGTGGTCTCTTTTTTAGGTTCTGACTGGAAAAAACAAACAGTGAAAACAAAAGTAGATCAAAAAAGTCTTTAAGAAAATAAAGCAATAGATATGACATATGTGTTTTAAAAAATGAAGTAATTAATTGCACATTTTGAAATTCATTATCCTCGATTAATAGCGATTAATGAATGTTGTTACAATGTTGTTTTTAATGAAATGTTGATTTTTCTTGTAAAGACTAAATCTTACAAGTAATGACTATTGACTTTAGAAAACATGTAATTAAGACACTGTTGTGCAATTTTAAATGTTATTTTAAATACAAAACTACACACATTTGATCACCTTGGAGGCAAATTTCACCTGGTGGAACGTGTTGAACTAGCAACTCCGATAACTAAGCAGATAGCTTAGCCGCTAGCTTAGCATAGCGGTGCGTAAAGTGGTCTGTTTGCCACTCACCCCCCTTCTGTTTGACACGTGGAGGAATCCTTTTGCACAGTTCTCTGCTGTATGTTGCGTCTGTTTGTTTTACTTGCAATACAAAAAGCTTTCTCCATCTTGATGTAACTGACTGCAGCTAGCGACCGTTTCCGCGGTCAACTTCTGGTTTACTCCCGGAAGTAAACAAACGTACGTTAACTACATTAAAACATTTTGTTGCATTAATCTTGGCCACATTAATCGCATAGATTAATGCGTTTATGTTGACAGCTGTAGTTATGATTGTTTCTATACTTTATGTGATGCTGCAGTGAGTCATGTGTAATTAATGCAACAATAAACAAGCAACTAAAACAAATATATGTTGATGATAATGTTTTAGTGGTTTTACCTCAGTTATGCTTACAGTACTTCTACAGGAGTACAACTAAACTGGTGTTAGCACTTCTGATGTCAAGTATTTCAGACTTGTTAGATGCTACTAGCTGATTAAGATTCACGTGTCCGAGCGCTCCTCCGGGATCACACGGCCGTGACCAGACCCCACAGAACAGACGTCAGGACCCACTTGAGCCTCTCAGAACCAGTGGTGCTAGTGGACCAACCAGTTGCCAGTAGAAGTCTCTGCATTGACGTCTTCTTGGTATTTTTCATTAGTTGCCTCAAAATACTTTTGCTCAGCGTTTGGTCTTCTCAACAAAAAACAAGATGGCGATGACAGAAAACCAAATTGGCAACAACTCAAAACCAAGATGGCGAGAACCCAAAACGATTGAGTTCATTTTTTTTTTCTTTTGTATAGCCCACAATTACAAATTCGATTCGATAAATACATACTACTTACAACAGCTGCGTGTGGTTCCTTTAATGCCAATCAAATGTTCTACAAACAGTACAAACGGTATACAATGACCAATGGAGTCAAACGTGGCACTGACACAAGACAAGAACAGAGACCAGTCCTTGGTCCCATGAAGATCATTCATCGTTTTCACCAGTGTTGTTTCTGTGCTACGATGCATGCAAAATCCTGACTGGAAATCCTCAAACAACACCTCTGGAGCAAGAGTAGTTTTATCAAGAAGAGGTTGAATTACAGCTACCTTGTTGAAGGACTGTGGTACATGTCCTGTCAACAAAGACACATTCATCATATCCAGTAAAGACTAAAGGAAAAACTTCCTTAAGCAGCTTAGTCGGAATCGGATCCAAGAGACAAAATTTAGACTTTGAAATTATAGAAGTCAGTTGATCAAGGTTGATGGAAGAGAAGCCATCCAAGTAGGTATCAGGGCCCACTGCTGCATCCAAGGTTCCTACATCCGAGGACGGGTCGCCACTGGTTGAAGGCAGGAGACACTCACTTCTCTCTTAATAGTCAGAATCTTATCATTGAAAGATGATCAGATCAGTAAATCCAAATTGCGTTTGTCTGCAGTGTAAACAATTGGAACAGGACGTGATGGAGGAGAGAAAGGAGCATGCACGAGAGGTAAACCACGCAGACACACACACATGCATAACAACACATCAACAACCTGTTCAAACGGGGTTAGTGTGTTACATTGTGTAATCAGTGTGTAGTTGGTTACAGTTTGTCACTAGTGTGTGTGGGTTGTGTAGTATGCGTTACACACAACACTGGGGTGTGTGTAGTGTGTTAAGCCTAGTTTATGCTTCTGCGTTTTCAGAGAGACGCAAGGACACGCATACACAAAAGGCGCCCCTTGCGTGTCCCTTGCGTGTCCCCTGCGTGTCCCTTGCGTGTCCCTTGCGTGTCTTTTCACGCCTCCTTGCGTGCGTCGACCCATTTTTCTAGACTAGCGTGTAAAGCGACGCAGCGTCCTGCAGCAGCAGGCTGTGATTGGTCCGCTGACTACGTCCTTTACGGAGTCTCACGTCTCCGTTTTCACAGCACAATACGGCCGTTATTAAAAGGAAGAACGTTTACGAGAGAACGGATCAGATTGAAGAGCTTTTAAATATGAGCGCTTGTACAAGCCGTCATTGGCGGACTATGAGGACGCCGGATGGCCTCTGATTCATGGAGGGAGATCTCCACCAACGAGGGGAACAAAGTCGTGGAGGAAAATACGGGACAAATGTGTCCTTGATGAAAAGCAGCAGTGTGGATGCACGGGGCAATAAAGTCTATGATCAATAAATAAAGCAACCAGCGACTTCCACACACAAAGACGTGACTCTCCAGGTCGTCTTCAACAAAACACGTGACTCCACCTGTTGTTCTGGAGGTGAATCGCTCTGCAACACACGCAGGACTTTACAACCAGGAAGTGAAAGGTGCGTCGACGCAGACGCAGAAACACGCAGCGGCCTTCACTGTGTGTCACTGGTGTGTGTAGTGTGTTACCGTGTGTGTGTGTGTGTGTCAGGTCTGGTAATGGGGTCCACAGGCTCTGAGGGATTAAAGTCTGCTGCTTTAATAACAGAAACACAAGCAGCAGCTGAGACAGAACCGCTGAGCCAAGACCCACAGACCAGGACCAGGAGTGAGACCAGGAGCTTTCCACAAGATCTTTGAAACAGAACAAAATCGCAACCATAAACCTTCCAAACTTGTTTCTGGATCTACTGTAGAGTCTGAAGAGACTAATTAAGTCAAATTAAGAGCCCCCTCCCCTAAGGTTGACCTTACCTCTCGATGATGAAGGTCTGGGCCGGCAGGTTTCACCACCCCCCCCAACCTTAACTCCTCATGTTAAAGGTCATCTATCACCTCATTTGGAAATTATTCTGATTAATAAATCTGGTTCTTTTGAAGACAGATATTTACTCTCTGGGTTTGGTTCTACTTTGATGTCTCACTTTAAACTCAATTCAAGGTTTAATTAGCATAGACGAGGAGGAGGTGGAGGAGGACACAGAGGTGGAGTAGAAATGGAAGCAGTCGGAGGAAGAGGAAAGTGGTGGAGTAGGAGGAAGTTGAGATGAAAGGGGAGGATTCGGAGGAGTAGGTGAGAAAAGACAAGAGAAGGGAAGAGACATTCTGTGAGTGTTTATTTTCAATCAAGGTCACAATCTTCTAGACGACAGCTCTTTTCCCACAATGCAACTGGAGTTTCCTGCCTGCTGTGTTCATACTGATGTTAGGTAATGAGGCAATTAGTTAATTAATCCTTTTCGAATTAGACTCACTGGGATCAAGATGAAGCCGTAAGACAGCACACACATATAAGACAAGACATCATCGTCTTCATCATCATCCTTCTGCTGCACCATGATTTCAATTGGCTTATTATCAGAAATTCAATGTGATTGACATTTCTTTTATCCAATCAGACGGAGCTGCTGAGGCGGAAGGACATTGACGTGGAGCTCCAGGTGCTACAAGCACCTCGAAGGTCAGTGTCTGTAAACTGAGTAGCGGCACCAGCATTATGTCATGTTTGAGGAAACTCTCCTATTCCCACAGTAACAAACCCATGAGGACCTGATTGGATCGTGCGTTTATTCAATTCCATCTGTTTGTCTGCCATCCTTAAAGCTTTTTTCATTTGACTTTAAAGAATGTTTTTTTGTTTTAAAAAATGACCGGATTCTCTCCCAAGCGTGCTTTTTTGCCGTCCTCAGCGACGTGACTGACGTGATTGCGGTTCTTTGCAGAGGCCTGCTACAGTTTTTATGTAGTCCAGGAGCCAAGCTTGTTTGCAGCCATTTTCTTCTCTAGTTCAGTTGTATAATTCGGTTTTGCTTTCTATTTTCATCTCTTTGGTAGATATATGCAGATCAGAGGCTACGCCTTGTTTAGTGGAACTATCTCTGGATCTGGCCTCTAAATCTGCACTGGTCTGTGAAAATCTGGTCGGGTCTTTACTGGATCCGTCTTTGGTAGATCTTGTCTTATGGATATGATTTCTGGTAAATCTGGATCTGGTCTGGTCTTTAGGGAATCTATCTCTGGACCTGGTCTGGTCTTTGCTAGATCCGTTTCCCTGTTGGGGTGGCGTGCTGCCAGTGTTGGGTTTCATCCACACAGCGTTTTGCAATGAGCCCAAACGGTTACATTTTGGTCTCATTTGATCAGAGCACCTTCTTCCACATGTTTGCTGTGTTTCTCACGTGGTTTGGCACAAACTCCAATTTGGATTTATTGAGGTTTACTTAATGATAATAAATGGTCAACAGCGTCTTTCGTCTTCCCGCTTTTCCATAAAGTCCAGATAAATGGAGTACAGATTCTCCCCCCTTAGCTGTGGATCTTTGTGTATATATGTGCATGTATGTATGCATGTATGCATGTATACATATGCATATGGAATCACACCCAAGAAGACTTGAGGCTGTAATCGCTGCCAAAGGTGATTCAACAAAGTATTGAGCAAAGGCTGTGAATACTTATGTACATGTGATGTTTTCGTTCTTTATTTTGAACAGATTTGCAAAAATTTGCGAAAAACATTTTTCTCTTTGTCATTATGGGTTGTTGTGTGTAGAATGTTGAGGAAAATAATGAATTTAATCCATTTTGGAATAAGGCTGTAACATAACAAAATGTGGAAAAAGTGAAGCGCTGTGAATACTTTCCGGATGGACTGTATATGTATATGTATATGTATATGTATGTATATGTATATGTCTATGTATGTATATGTCTATGTATGTAATGATGATCCAGTCATAATGCAGAACAAACATCCTGTTCTCTGCTCCCACCTCCCCCCCCCTCAGCTTCCAGGACCTCCATGCCCCCCTTCCCAGCGATGGAGGGTCTCCACTGGCTTTGGTGCAGCAGCTGTCCAACGAGAAAGAGAATATGGGGGCGGAGCTTCAGCGCTGTCGGGAGGCCGAGCGAGAGGCCAGCGAGAAAGTCCTCAAGTGAGACTCGTTACAATGTCTTCAAATAAGCCATCTTTATGTTCTTTTGTCTGCTGAAAGGCTTCCAGTGTTTCTTTATTACTAAACATAGACTGGATAGTTTTGAGGACCAGGAACCTGACTGTACATCCCAGTTGTTTTGTCAAGCCTGACATCTTACACCTAGAACAATACTACATATAACTACGACTAAAAGCATATCCATTTCAACAATGAACATTATCAGGTCAACATTTTACATTTTCGACCATTTCGTTGTGAGACTGGTCATCTGTTCTACACTTTTTCCTCGGAGTCTCACATGGACTTTCATCCAAGGGGAGAGTGGAGGCATCGGAGAGGAAGAATGTTTCAGAAGAAATGGACACATCTTTAGAATCTTTTAAAACAAAGAGATTTGTTAAAGTCATCTTAAATCAGCAGAACATGTTCGGAAGGCTGTTACAGCTATCACAGAGTAGAACAAATCATTGTGACATTCTGACAATTACTTACCACCATCAACATGGACCTTTTACAAGTCTTCCCCTTTTTCAAGCAGGTCTGAAAAGATTTCCGGGTCCACTTTGGTCCCAGACAGTCGGTGTAAATGATCTGATCTCTGCATCAGCAGTCAGGCCAAATTTTGCAACAACTGTACAGAAAAAAAATGTCATTTGTGGTTGTTATCAGGTTGCAAAATCCAAATTCAATATTTATTGGTCAGTTTCAAAACATGCTTAACCTGATTGGTGGAAGTTCTGGAAATCACTCAACTACCTTGACGTATTTCTGCTTTTTTACTTAACAAGCATTTTCTAATAAATCAATAAAAATAATCATAAAGCTAATCATTTGTTAATCTTACCACAGCTCAGAATGGCACCAGAACAGCCACAAAGGTCACAAGGTCATTATGATCAAGATGAGTGTCAAGAAAACCCGGTGGACAAACTGGAGACAAAAAATGATTTAAAAGTTAACACACAAAATGTGATACACACATTTCATGCATTGTCTACCCGTACCGAGGGACTTTGAAATGATTGTGGCTTTAAGCTCATGTCTATCCATATGCAATGCAAAGTCAAGTCCTTGACACTGGATAATGACTCCATTCCTACAATTGACTCTGTAACAGTTGAATCAACTTTTTGCAGTGTGATTTCAACTTTGCACTTCAACACTTTTGCTTAACACCGAAAAATTAACACAAGAATTTCGCTTTGTAGTCTCATTTCAGGCTTGGATGAAAATTCCTTTTTGTGTTTGGTGCTGCTTCCACTGCAGTGAAGAGAGAACACAGACATCAGCTTATTCCTTTATTATCATAAGATTCATCCATAATCTCACGTTTCAGACAACGGACACACAGACGGCTCAATAACAGCTGGAAGTTTAGGAGTGTGTGTACATGTGTGTGCGTCTGTACGTGATTCTGTGTGTGTGTGTAGATAGATGTTTACTGAGTTGACGTCTCCCTCAGAGAGTCACCGGGGTGTTAAAGGTTCTTGTGAATCATTTGAGGTCCACTCTGAGACCAGAGTTTTTTTCCATCAGTAACATGTGTCTGTTTCTAACCGCCGTCAGAGACTCCGGGATGTGTTCACACACTTGTTAAGCGTGTTGGACTAAGGAGATTTGGTTCCGATGATTCATATTCAGTGGACATCGGAGCAAGTGTCTCAGGGAGAATTAATCCTTGCTGGTCTGGGATGACGCTGAATAACGAGGATTCTTCTCATCTCATCAGAGTGAAGATGAAGGGATGAGATTCATGATGAAAGCAGCTTAAGTCGTCCTCCTGGGCTCAAACCTGCAGCTTTCTGCTCTAATTTGGCTGCCAGTGGGGGGCTCGCCGGCTCTGAAGAGCCTCCCAAGTTTGTGAATAGTGCAGAGAGGAATATTTACTCTCTGGAGTGTGTGTGGGGGGGTGATGGAAATCTGCTGGTTATTAGAGACAGGAAGTTTAATTTGCTTTTGGAGGGAAGAGACAGAGAGAGTCGAAGTTAGAAAGTCGTCCAGGGTCAACATCTCATCATCTGAGTTCTCCTCCTCCACCCAGACCCACAGGGTAATATCCACAAACCGACAATAAGCACCTTCATCACTGAGCAGGTGGAGATGTGATCAGGTAGAAACATCCTCACTGCAGGCGGAATCTTTGAAAGTCGCCTCTTTAACTGGACGCATCAGAAGAAAGCTCAGTACTTTTACCAATGACAAGCGTGGTCCTTTACTAAGAAGTACTTGCTGTCTGCTAGTGGTCACTGTGGATTGAGCCCCCCTCTCCCTCTCAGGTTGGAGCGGCTGGTCGAGGTGCTGAGGAAGAAAGTCGGGACCGGAAGCCTCCGAGCCGTCATGTGATCTCCTCTCAGATATCACAAAGAACTGTGTCTCCTGTCTCCTACCTGCTACCTCCTATCTCCTGTTGCCTCTCTTCAGATGAGCACCTACAGCTCTGTTATCATTTAGATTTTATACATCTTTTAATATGTATTAATACAAGTATTCTTTCTTTCTTGTTTATCTTAAACTAATCTCTTGAGAACTTTTGGAATTTGTGTGTCCTGATCATGAAATATGACATTATATTTGAATTGATTTTTTTTATATTTATCAGCTTAAATGTGAATTAAATCTTGGTCCCAAAATTAACTGAACATTATGAGCGAATGCTTCTGTCTCCAATTGTTCACAAGGTTGGTGCTGTATCCATCGCCTAGTGTGTGTGTGTAGAGGCCACGCCTCCTTCCTCGCCCAGTGTGTGTAGAGGCCACGCCCCCTTACTCGCCCACAGTGTGTGTGTAGAGGCCACGCCTCCTTACTCGCCCACAGTGTGTAGAGGCCACGCCTCCTTCCTCGCCCACAGTGTGTGTATCGAGGCCACGCCTCCTTTCTCGCCCTGTACGTGTATAGAGGCCACGCCTCTTACTCTGACACAGTGTGTGTATAGAGGCCACGCCTCCTTCCTCGCCCACAGTGTGTGTATAGAGGCCACGCCTCCCTCGCCTCCACAGTAAGTATCATTAGCCACTTCTCAATACCTAGAATGCCGAGAACGACTTGCATACTCAGGAGTCCAGACTCAGAGGTTTGGAATAGCAGCTGACTTGATGACGTCAACTGGTCTTGCTAATGAATTTAATACAGTTCTTGACCTTATTTTACTATCAAGCTTTTATTTTGTTCTGAAATTAAAAAATAGTATATATAATCAGCCAGAGGAAACCCTTTTAAATATATTTATCAGACATTGAATGAGTGAGATCAGAACTGCTGTCCAGTCTGTAATGTTTCTGATGAAGATGAAGAGGAGCAGCTGAACTTTACTGGATTACACTGAGATGTGTATATCTAATATTTATTCACGTTAAACACAAAGTACAGAGATGGTGTGATAAAGTAACAATAATGAATCCGTTCATGTTTTAATGGAAAGGGACACATTCCACACACACACCTACCGTTTGTCTCAAACATCAAGAGGCTGATAATTAGTGTGGTCCTTGTACAGGTAAATGCACAAACATCACTAGAAATGAAGTTGAACCTCTTCTGTGTGTCTACATCGATAGTGATTAATATAGTATTTAATATCTATGATACAGTGACAATGAGGCTGTAGGTGGAACCATGAAATGAATAGAAACATTCAAGCATGTAAGCAAGCAGCTCACCACACATGAAAGAAACATGTACTTCTTATTATTACATTTAAAGTCCCTTTGAAGCTGACGTCCTGCTGCCGGTTTAGAGTCTCGATGACTCCTCGTGTCCTTAAATTAAAGCATTATTCGTTTTAGTGGACAACGATAGACAGTACAACAGGCCTCACTGACACAACGTTGTAGTTCTACTGCGCCCAAGTGAGGTTTGAAATTATGAAACTAAACTCTGGCCTCAAACAAACGTAACGTTACCAGTGAACAAACAGATGAAACGCTATGAACACTCGAGTCCTGATAGTTGTATCTCCTGTATAATCGCCATGGAGACGTGAACACCAGCGGGCATCTGACCGAAGCCTCCTGGAGAACAGGCTGCGATGAGCGGAGGAGTCACCTCACATCCTGGAGCTCATTGTCAACGTGGCCATTTGGATCACACAAGAACGGTCTGCTCTGATGCATTCTGGGTAAAATGGAGGCGGCGTTTCACATCCGGGTATTATGACGGTTCTCGGCGAGATGCAAACTAATGACCCTTCATAAGTCCATAAGAAGGACACGCGAGGACACAAGAACGCATATTGATAAAAGGGCAACTATGTGACCCTGTCGAGACGTCAGCCAGAACGCCATGCGTGGGCGGAGCTTTGTCGCCTTATTCGCGCCCATTAAAAGCAGAGGAAGTCTGACCTCCTTTACATTTTCATGATGTGTAAAATAAAGAGTTAATATTCAATTTTGTTAATATTTATAGTTGAGTTACAACAAATCATTTCTCTTTTTAATGTGATGTATATTTCCTCGACAGAAAACTGATTCCAATTTAGTCCAAGAATGAATAAAACTTCTGATCCTCCTCCTCCTCCTCTTCCTCCTCCTCCTCCTCCTCCTCTCTGTTTATTTATGGATGTGACTAATAGGAGGAAGCTGCTCCTCTCTTCCTCCTCTTCCTCCTCTTCTCCTCCTCCTCTCTGTTTATTTAAGGATGTGACTAATAGTTGGAAGCTGCTCTGACTTCTTGTTCCCTAAAAACTTCTAATTAAAATTTAACTTTGACAACTTTCAACAAGTAGGATTAAAGTAAAAAAGATGGAGCTTCCTCATCTTCGTCTTCATGATTTCGGTTCTGAAACCATTCGGATTGGAACATTTCTCCATCAGCACACATTACTTTCTCCATCAGCACAAAGTACTTCTTCACCATAATGAAGTGCCTGTCAGGGATGTTGCGTGGGGAAAAAGGCAGGACTCAAACGCAGAGTTTGCGGGAAACAAAAAGGACTTTAATAGTCAAAATGCACAAACGCAAAAGGCCAACGGGCAAAAACACACACAGGAACAAGGAACCTCCAGGACGATAGACGATGGACAACAGACACACACACTTAAATACACCAGGGAGGGGCAGGTGATTGGACACAGGTGGAAACAATCAGACAATCACAGGGGACGACAGGACAAGGCAGGAAGTGACACGACCCAGGGAGAACAGAGGCAAGAACTACAAAATAAAACCAGACGTTAACCCAAACCGTGACAGTGCCAACTCTGCCAGTACAAAGTATGAGATGAAGACGGCCACTATGCCGTATACTCCATTAGTATGTACTTCATACTAAAGTACATACAGGGGGGGAAGGAAGTAATAATAGTAATAATACTAAAAACAGGTAGTAATAACATAATAATATTAATATTAACAATAATAATAACACTATTAATCACATTGTCGATAATGATAACTAGAATAATAGTATTAATATTGAAAATAGAGCCAACAATAATAATAATGGAAACATGTTTCATATGTAATCAAATCAAATCAATGACTCGATCACAGGAAAGAAAAGTCTCTGAATCAACTTTAAATTAACCAACAGTTATTCAACGATTTTATTTAATTTTTGCTGATTTTCCAATTTCCAAGAAATTTTACAGACAAAAGTTGTCATCAGCATGCATCTGTTTGTGTATGCGTGTGTGTCCCCCCCTGCCGCCTGGTTACCATGGTAACGGCGGACCACTCGTGGTCATCTTGGGTGTTCTGGTTTAATCCTGCAGCCGGTAATCTGCTTGTTCTGAAGAAAGACTCAGTTTGTAGGAGCTCCAACTTCTGACGCCACCTGGGAGAGGGGGGCGTGTGTGTGTGTGTGTGTGTGTGTGTGTGTGTGTGTGTGTGTGTGTGTGTGTGTGTGGGTGTGTGAGAGAACTCATGAGTCTTACACATCCTTGTGTTGATGTTTGCATCAGAAGCTTTGCTCTCTGATTGTCTGGCAGGTGATCTTAATATTTCAATAAGTTCAATAAAATTTGCACACATATGTATGTCTGGCTATATATATATATATATATATATATATATATATATATATATATATATATATATATATAACGGACATTTTCATTTAAAAATATGTGTATGTATATATATATATACATATTTTACGCACAGATATATTAGTACATGTGTGATATATGTGATGGTTTCGTCCACAAAGTGCACCACTGTCTGCCCCCCCCCCCCCCCCTTCTTTGTCTTCTTTTCTTCTCCTCTCTCTTATTCTGGAGAGGATTTCTTCTTTGCTCTTTTTGTGGTTGGAGCACAATCGTGTTATTGGAGATAATTAATTCCAATCCCCCTCCAAAGGGCTGAGTGGTCCCCCGTGCCCCCCCCCCCCCCCGGGCCCCCGGCCCCAGCCCTATCTTTCTAGGTAGCGAATGAAAGGCGAGCAGAAGAAAGGGACGACATTTCCCTCCATAAGGCTTGGAAGGAGAGAAAAGCTTCACTCAAATGATGCTGGGACCCCGGACCCCCCCCCCACCTCCCCTTGTGCCAGGAACATATGGCTCGCATTACAACAGACTGGGTGGCACAGGGACCCGGTACATGTTTACTGGTTTGGAGGAGGAAGTACTGCGATACAGCACTGTAGGACAAGTAGCCCCTCACAGCTCAGTTACAATGTTCCTAAAAGTATTACAATAGATTTACTTAATTCAGCCTATATTTCAAATGAAAGATTTTACATCACTAGTTTTGGTTTTGTTCATACTTTATTTCCTCTGAAGTTTACAATTTTTCTGAACAAATGAAGTTAAGAAATAGTTCTGCACGTTACTGCGTTATAAATGCGTTACCGTAACAACCAATGATGTCATCATACATTAACTCTGCTGCGTGCTGAGAAAATGCAGAAAAGTACTGCGCCTTTAAATGGACATTTTCATTTAGGATGAGGCGACTGTGGGTGAGGGTTCAGGTGACAGTCGTCCTCCAATCAGAGGGTTGTCGGTTCGATCCCAGGCTCTGCTAACCCGCATGTCCATGTGTCCTTGGGCAAGACACTTAACCCAACGTTGCTCCTGTAGCTGCGACTACAGTGTGTGGATGTTAGTGACTGATGGGCCGGTGTCACTGTGTGTGGTTCTCCTGTCATCAGTGTATGAATGATGTCATCAGTGTGTGAATGGGTGTGAATGGGTGAATGATGTCATCAGTGTGTGAATGGGTGTGAATGGGTGAATGATGTCATGTAGTATTCAAGCGCTTTGAGTGGTCAGAAGACTAGAAAAGCGCTGTACAAGTACCGTCCATTTACCATTTAGAATCTTCACCAGGCGATAAAGGAAAGCCACTGCCAACCGGAGGTGTCTTACCACCGCAGTATACGGGCCTAAAGTACTACGAGCCTGAAGTACTACGAGCCTGAAGTACTACGCGCCTGAAGTACTGCGAGCCTGAAGTACTACTTGAAGCGCCACGCCGCGGTTAAAGCCCTCTAGCTACAAACCACCAGTGGAGAGACTTGTGCAGACTACGCTGATGCGGCGTGCAGAAGGACTGTGGACAAACCAACGAAGAAGAATGAAGCGTCCTTAGAACGGCAGCGAATGAGGCGGGTACGAGCCTCTGAACACGCAGCAACACGCGGCGTGAGGACAACACACGAGATGTGTGAAACGTTACAACGAGCACCGACTCAGTGACGACATGCAGACTCACACAGTCTGAGGTCGGAGGGATGGATAAAAAAGTAGAAATGAAGTTAATTTGATTGGTTGATTTATTTATTGTGAAACTGCTCAACCTGTATCACTGAAGTACTCAACTGTGTTTTTTTTCTCTTTTTCAAAACAAAACCAGTCTTTACAGATTAAAAAGTATTTTTTGTGCTAGACCACTTTACCTCATTAACAGGGAGCCTCACTACTGAACACATGCAGCATGTGTTCAGTAATAACACACTAACCCCTTCAAAAAAATAAATAATAAATATATATATATATATATATGCATATATAACAATGTTATAACAATGTTAAAATATATAAGAATATACATATATATATATATATATATATATGTATGTATGTATATATATATATATATATATATACCATCTGCTAGATACCAGATCAATAACCTCTGGATAAACTATATCACCAGATAAATGTCTTTAGTAGAATAACTGAGTTCAAAATGAGTAACTGAGTTTGTTTGCATTACAAATCATATTTACCACAGGAAGAAAATAAAGTAAATAAAACTAGAAGCGCTGTGACTTACGTGGTTATAGATATGTATATATATAATATTATATATCATATATATATATGCTGTATGCCGAGGCCTCTCCTGTACTACTGCTCACCTGTGACTGGTTCCAATACTGTTACCAAGACAATTGTCCGGAAGTGGCTCCTTTTACACACACAATCTCAAACAAACACATCTACACAAACATGTCCGCGACCATCTTTGCTTTTAGCTCAGTCAAAAAAGACCAGAAACGCTGCAAGTAACATTGACGATAATGTACCTCTCGTACCTTATTACTAAGTACAAGATGGTTTTGTCTGTTTTCTTCTTTTGTGCATTTATTTATTCAATATGAGTTAGTTTGTTAACACAAATAAATACATAAGTTAAATCATTTTGGCGAAGGGTGCCCTTTTGTTTTGTTTTGAGTTTTCAGTATATATATATATATAAGTATATAATATATATATGTATACATATATATATATGTATGCTTCTCCTGCGCAGTGATACAGAACGCTCGGGTCAATCTGAACAGCAACTGTACATTATCGCTCAATAATTTACCCCTCGTGACTCACTCTCAACCAATCAGAACGCAGGATTTCATCTACCTGTATTATAAATATACACACACACACACACACACATATATATATACATATACAGTACATATACATATATATGTATATGTACATATACATATATATGTATATGTGGAGGTAGAGTCTGAATGTATATATATATATGTATATATATACATATATATATACATATATCTGAATGTATATATATATATATGTATATATACATATATATATATATATATACATATATACATTCAGATATATGTATATATATATATACATTCAGACTCTACCTCCACTAACACACTAACTACCTGCAGCACTTACATTGGACTTATAACGGTTCTTATCTACAGCAAGTTGTAATTCGGCTTATTTGATGAAATTTCACTTTCTTGTTTCTTGTTCATCTGAGTTTGTGTCCTTATGGTTGAAATGTTCTTATTGTAAGTCGCTTTGGATAAAAGCGATGATAAATGACATGTGATGTAATGATATACATATACGTATATATATGTATGTATATATATAATGTGTGTACATACATACGTTTATACATACATGGGGCCAGCCTCGGTCTGTGTTGTCGGGTAATTAGCGCATCATTTGGGGATTATTAAAGACATTTCATGGCTTAGCAGAAGAATAAAAGAAAAAGCTTCAGATGAAAGTGAAATGTGCAGAGTTCAGGTTAAAACCCACAGAGGAGGTCTGCAGGAGGCTCACTGTGCCGGCCGTGTTTACTGGCATGGGTGAGGAGGGGGAGGGAGGGAGAGAGACGGAGAGAAAACCCACATTTTAAAGAACAAATCAATAAATGTTTTATTGTTTTATTTGGAAATGACAGAATAAGTTAACAACATGAAGAAGAAGAACATGCAGCAAAGTCAAAAACCAACACACAACAAGGACAAGCTGGAGGTCACAAACATCCTTCCTCACTTCCTCACGTCCCTTGTTCCTCCGTTTTTGAAGAAGAAGAGGAAGACAAGGAAGAAGAAGATGCAAACAAAGAGAAAAGGAGAGGCAGAGGATAAGCAAGTGGAAGAAGAGGAAGAGGAAGACGACCTCCAGCTTCATGCACATGATAAGAACAATTGTCAACCAGAGTCACTGATGGACAGAAGCTGCAGTTTAAATACAACAGGAAGTTTAAATACAACAGGAAGTGAGTCCTTTTACACACAGAATCTCAAACAAACATATCTACACATATATGTCTATAGATAAATACAGATATGTATGTGTATATATTATAGGATAGTCTTGTACTAATAATTGGATCAGTAGATACGTGATGACACGTAGGTTTGATCAGAAATTTGCCTGGACACAGACGCCACACAGCCGGCCCTTTAGACCAGGATCTTTAATCTGCGTGGGGGGTCGTGACCCCTCAGGAGGTCAGCAAAGAGGCAGGCGAGGTCATGGGAGAAATGAATCCTTCTCATATTTCCAATCAAAATGATTCTTTTGACCTTGAAGTTGTTCAAATCTTTTTCTCCAGCTGACGCTCTGGGCCGTCTGAGGGGCCTCAACTCATTAAATATAACTAATGACCAGGGAAATTTTCATTTATTATTTAAATAAGATTCTAAAATGTTTGAAATGACACTGATCATCAATAAAGCCCCGTCTGCTTGTTCTAATTAGAAGACGTCCACTGGAAGTTAGAGTTGTGGGGTCCGGGCCACAAATATTTAAATCCAGTAAATGAGATCAGTTGTTAATCCAGATGTTTCTAAAATGTATCATCTGGAGCACAAGGACCTTCTAGTTGTTTGTGACTCACTATGTAAAAGGAGGATTCAGACCTGGGGTCAGTTTGAATGGCCGAGTATTAAGGCGTCTCTTTGAGTTTCGGTCCTGAGTCCTGGTTCAGGAGTTCAGTTCCAGCTCTGTGTGCAACTCCAGGATGGCAGCATGCAGGAAGTCCAGAGGAGAGGACTAGGAGGTGTTGAGGAGTGGTCTGGGGTAGACCCCCTGGTAGTAAGAGGCCTCCAGTGGCTCCACGGCCCGCCCCCCGGCCCCATAGGAGGAATACTGCAGCGCCTCGTAGGCCTTCAGGTCCAGTTTGTGCTGCTGCTCCGAGGATGACATTAAGTTATTGATGGAGAAGGGGTGGTTGAAGGAGTAGTGGGGGTCTCCCTTCAGGTGCAGCTGGGACTCGTGCGCCATGGAGTGGGGGGGCGACGACAGGGAGGACAACAGCTGGGAGCCAGGCACCTTGGAGTCCAACGGCCCACACCCCCGCAGGTCCAGGCCCGGAGGCGAGGACGCCTGGCTGGAGGAGGCCAGCGAGGAGGGGTCCAGCAGCCCTGGGGGTTTGTCCTTGCATGGCGACGCCCCCCCGCTCAGCTCCTTCCTTCCGTCGGACTTGCTCGGGGGCCTTTTGTCGCACTTGAACCTTTTTTGGCGCCGCAGGTAGCAGCCGTTCTCAAACATGTTACCAGAGTCTGGGTGCAGAGTCCAATAGGACCCCTTCCCCGGCTTGTCGGGCGAGCGCGACACCTTTACGAAGCAGTCGTTGAACGACAGCGAGTGCCGGATGGAGTTCTGCCAGCGCTGCTGGTTCTGCCGGTAGTACGGGAACAGGTCCATGATCCACTGGTAGATCTCGCTTAGCGTCAGCATCTTGCTGGGCGCCTGTTGGATCGCCATGGTGATGAGGGAGATGTAGGAGTAGGGGGGCTTGGCGTGCGGGTAGCTCCTCCTGAAGGCCTTGTTGTCGCGGCCTCGGTTTAGCCCGCCACTGCCGTACGCCACGCCGGGGCTCATGGCGGGACTTAAGGCACCGTACGGGTTCAGGCCCATGGACGCCTGCTGGGCCGACGTCATACCGGAAGGGCTCAAGGTCCCGCCCATGGAGGCCACGCCCCCTCCTAGACCTGACATGGTCACCGGAGCCGGGCCACCCATCCCCCCCATCCCACCCACCGGAGGGGGGCTCAGGCCGGTCCCGCCGTACGACATGTTGAAGGACCCGGACGTGGTTCCGCTGCCACACATGTAACCCGACATGGATCCCATCCCGAGACCAGAACCCATCCCACCGCCCGCCATTGGAGAGTAGACCTGCACAGAGACCAGAGACAGACCAGTTACACCAGAACGTAAGACCACAGCAGAACTCAGTGAGAAAATAACCAGTCAGACCAGAATCCCCTCGGGACCCCCACCCAGCCTTGCTTTGTAATTATAAATCAATAATAAACCGGATGAAAATATTTCACCTCAGGTTTTGTGAATATTCACATTTGGAAAATGATTTAGTTTAAAAGCAGAGATCTAGTGAACAAGACTCATTAATGGTGTTTGAATCCTTTTAGTTAATTAATTGTATTAATAATCCAATAATTTGAATATATAGATTAATATATATATATATATACATATAGATATATGTTGTATTATTATAGAATAAAAAATATTTGTCACTGACGCGCTTCATATATAATTTGATCAACGCGTTTAGATTTTAAATGAAACCAGAAGCAAATGATTGCATTATTATTATTTTTAATTTGTATTATTATTATTGTTATCATTTATTATTATAATCATCATGATCAGCAGTTTCTTTCTCCGTTTTCTCCTGCGCCGATGTGAGACGGCGGAACTCTTCAATCCCATGATAATATCTCTTTATATTTGCATATGTTTATATTCATGTATATATATATATTTATATATATATATATAATATTGCATGTAGAATTAGAAGCACTAGATAATATTTGAACATTGACAACATCATTTTGTAACTTTTCATTTGATCCGCTCGAGACTGTTTCTCCGCTCTGACCATTAATACAATAATAATATTATATAACATAAAACCTTCAAACTAGAATTTCGATACAAATATTGAAATATGTTAATATTAATATTCTGTGACGCAAATTAAACAATCACAGATTTTAAATAAATCAAATTCAGCTGATATTTTTATCAATTCTCTTGACTTGACTTATTTATCTTATATATAAATAATATCTATAAGACTAATAATGTAAAGGTATTTAGTCATTAAAAATCATATTTATCATCTTAAAAACTAAACATGAGATTTACTCCGATAATCCATTTATTATTAAGTTATAAATTTGTGATTTTATCAAACGAATTGCCGATTTATTTTCGTTCAAGCATCCTTATAAAAAGACGTATTATGCTCTCTGAACCGCCTCGATTATTAATTCGTACATCAAGAGAAAAATGTTTATCTTCGATCGGACGGAGAAATTCCACGTTATTATTATTGTGATTATTAACTATTGTTATGGTTGTATTATAATGTTTTGTCATTATTTACTACAACTATGATCGTTTGTATTATTACGTTTTATTATCATTGTTATTTATATGCTTTTCGTAATTGTTGTTGTAGTTATTTGTATTGTTATAAATCATATTTCAAAGCTGTTTTTAAATTTAAATTTGTTTCCCTTCTGAAAACAAAATAAAGTTTAACTTTGATCAAATAACTTCCGTGTGCAATAAAATTAGTCACAAAATGTGTAGTAACGCTGCGCGCTTCGCTTCTCCTAAATTTAACACTTTCTACTAATGCGGACCAATCGGACCCGGATCGGACCCGGATCGGACCCGGATCGGACCGAGGCTGTCGCAGCCTCTCAAGGCCGTGAAAGCGGCCCTAAAGCCGGCAGAGAGTCACCGACCTCCTCGCTGTAGTATCCGCTCCAGTCCGGAGCCTCGTGCCCTTCCATCTTCACGGGGCCGAGCATGGCGGGAGCCCGCGACCGGAACGCAAGTCCTGCAGGTCCCGCTCCTGCTCTGCTGGTCCCCGGTCTAAGTATCGGTGCGGGTCCTGGTCCCGTTCAAAGCGATCCGATCCGAGCCAAGAGGAGCAGAGAGGAGCAGAGAGACGTAGTGCTGAGAGGAGGAGATGACCTGAGGTCTAATATGATCCTCCTCTTGCTGCAGGGACAACCCACAAAGACACACACGCACACACACACTTCCTCCCGACAGTCAGTGTCAGACTGTGTGTGTGTGTGTGTGTGTGTGTGTGTGTGTGTGTGTGTGTGTGTGTATCATTGTATTTGTCTCTATATATAGTTATGTGATAGTTTGTGATATTCTGTGTTCATTAATCTCACATCAGTCTTTTACTCTGAAAAATGTATAATAATCGAAATTTAATTTGTTTTGGGGATTTTTTAAAAACCTTTTATTGATACAGGACAGTTCACGGTCATGTCATCAAATCAAAATAAATAAATAACTCATCCAACCAAGGAAACACAGCGTGTTACACAGCGTGTTTCACAGGTTCCCCAACGTGTGAACGGGTTTCCTCTTAGTATTTAGGACCAAAGACAGACAAAACCAACAGACCCTGAAGCCAGCCTTTAAAAGTTCCAACAGTGCTAACAGCCGAGGACACTTCAGGGAACGCAGTAAACGCCCGTCCTCTGGGGATCAGGGTGCACTCTGTACCGACAGTGACCTGTGTACTTCCCTCCATTGCAAGGTCGCTTTTCAATGGACAGTTTACGATGGCCAGCTGCCTTTCAGGGACGTATCTGGACCAAAGAAAGTCCACCTGTGCGGACTCCTTCACCCCGTCAAAGAGTTGACAAACTTGATGCAGGTGTACAAGCTTTTTTGTCGAAGTCATGGAACTTCTCCAGGTGCAGGGTTGTGAAGGTGAGAAGCTGACTTCCCTCTCCTCGCAGGGGGTGATGGAGGGGGAGGGGAAGCAGTACTCAAAGCTCTCTCTGGGGTAAGGACGGGGCAGCACAGAGTGATGGTGCTGCTGTCTCTCAGGGCCTCCATCGATGTCGCCGTCATCCTGACACCTGCTGAGGATGAGCAGAAATCTCTGAGACTCGCTCGCTGGCTGACAGATTGCACGCTACGAGTTCTTAAAAGTTGTTAGAGAACAAAGGTTCCGCGAACAACCACATTTCACGAACCTCAACCGTGGCCTGTGTCACACCGGCAGCACCGAGCTGCAGAACAATGTAAGACTCGTAACAGCCAACGTCTCTGGATGCAGGAGGAACTCCCCAGAAAACAAACTGTCCAGCTGGCTTGGGCTCCTGTCACAGCCGCCGGAGACGAAAGGAAGACATTTTGGACTGAATGTCAATCAGTCCATGTCCCCCCTCATTAACAGGCAGGTTGAGCTGTCCGGATCTGGTGCTTGTCAGACCGGAAAAGCCCCCCAGTCTTCACCATTGGGCACCACTGTAAATACCAAGACATAATACCAAAGTGTACATTGTTACGCCGACTCCACTCCGCCTGGCTCCGCCCCCAAAGTGGTCAGCAAACGCCTGGTCGGGGTTCCTCATCTGACCCGGGTCGGTGGTGACTCTGCCTCCTAGTGGCCAGAGACGTTACATTTGTAGCTCTTTTCTTGTCTTCCGACCACTCAAAGTGCTTTTAAATCCTCATGTCATCATTCACCCGTTCACACGCGGATGACAGGAGCTACCACACACAGTGACACCTCACATTCACACCCTGCAGTCACAGGAGCCATGTTGGGGTGAAGTGTCTTGCCCAAGGACACATGGACATGCGGGTTAGTCGGGCCTGGGATCGATCAACCGTGACAACAGTGTTGTCCGCTGGCTGCAGTCACCCTGGTATTGTTGACCCTCACCCATGTGTCGACTGTCTAGACTGTGGATGTTTGATTCCCCAGATGTGTGATGACCCTGTTGAACCTGTGAGATGACGGTGGACGGGGTTCCTCACCGCTATTATCCACTGTACAGTTCCAACTGCAGTTAAAATCCACAAACTAAAAACAACTACAAGTTCTTGATGATGGTTCTTTCATTGATTATCCAGTGTGTTGAACAAAGCCTCGGTTCGATGCATAGATGTTGACAAAGCAGAATTCTCTATTTCTGTCTTCACAGTCACCACCTAAGAGCCCCAGTCAAGTTCTTGGATATTTCTATACTCTGCCCCAACTTGACAAGGTCTGGTACCCCAAAGAAACGCATGGGACAACGCTTTCCAACTAATATTTAAGTTCTTCTTAATTCTCTGGTCTGGTTCGTTCGTCAGGTTGAAAACACAAAAAGTTATTCAAAAATGAAACCACATTTTAAACAATTTCAATTTAACAAATAATCATCAGAATAATAAAACAATAAACGACTGTACCAGTGGCTTCTTTGGTTGTACAAGTAGATGTTTTGGTCCTCACTCTGCTGGGATGATTTATCACACCTCATTCACAGGTGGTTCAATGCACTGGCCCGCTGCTGGTTTGTTCCAGGATTTGCAGTTTTTTGTGTAAAGTCAGGTTTCAAAAGCTTGAAATGTTCTTTTTTACCTGAACACTACCTCATCTGCTGGCACCGTCAACAACACGTTAACCTATTTCTGATTGAAGACTTCAGATAACAAAGCCTGTTTTGGGGATCTCTGTCGCTGTTAATGTTTACAGATGTTGGGGATCTGCATTGAGGGGTCAAAGAAGAGAAAAACAGACACTGTGAAGCCGTGGTGGCTGAAGCAGTTTCAGCAAACATCCCAGTATAATTCAATGCAAAACAAAGTATCAAAGAATGTGTGCTTTTTCTGCTTTTTTTCTTTTATCCAGAATGTCAAGGCTGACCTCTTTTCTAATTACTCACTGATATGTTACTGAAGCCATCGTTTACTTTAATAGACTTTTATAAGTCTGTATTTCTTGCTGATCTGTGTGTGTTTGCTGCGGGTTCCACTAACAGACTCCATGTCCTCTCCACATGACAGCTGACTGCTTCCTCCACCCTTTACTCCCGCGTGGGTCTGCTCCTTCTCTCCATTGTCTTTACCAGCAGCCTGCAGTACCGCAGCCCGCCACCAGTGGGCCGGCAAAGCACAGCGAATTGTGTCTGACCAACACCTGGTTTCTGGGGGGACGGAGGCGGTCTTTTGGAAGATGCCATTCCTCCCACAAACACCTTGACGGAGACCAGATTACACAAAGCAGTGAAGCAGAAACAATAGTTCTAAATACTCACCAGATCATGAACATCAACAGAGAAAGAAGACAGTTAGAGACTCAAAGATCAGGAACATTCAAATCTACCGGCACTCACACTCACACTAGCCGGAACCGGAAAGAGAAGAAGAAAAAGTCTTATAAAAGAGCCCTGGTACAGAACAGACCTTTTGAGCCTCGCTTCAGACTGAGTGGTCGACAAGATCTGGATCAACTTTTTTAAGGATGATGAAAACCTAGAACCTAGACACACGGTGTCCTTCCTTTGGGAGTAAAGGGCCATCTGGTCTCACCTTCCTTTAGGACTAAAGGACATGTGGTCTCACCTGGTGTCCTTCATTTGGGAAAAAGGGACATTGGCTGACTGACTGTCTCAGTTCAATGACACTGACACAGTGGAGGTCCGGGACCTTTGACCTTGTTTAAAAGCCCTGATGGGCTCATAGTACCGCGATGACATCACCGTACAGAGTGTAGGTGGACGGATCCTATTTGTGATTCAGGACCCTGAGAACGGGGAGGTTCAGGGTTGTGACTCACACTAAAAGCTCCTCAGTAATAATTATCTTGTCTCCTGACTGACTCACTATCACCTGTCCATGACCTCCTCACTGAGACCTGCAGACTCCAACAGTGAGGCTCAGCAGTCTCTGCAGAGCCGGGAGAACCAGGAAGGTCTACACACAGGTCATACTGTTACCGCTAGCTGTGTGAGGGTTTATTGATACATGTTTGATGATTCATTGATGAATGGTGTGATTGGTTGATTGATGAATGGTGTGATTGGTTGATTGATGAATGGTGTGATTGGTTGATTTTTTTTTTAATGAACATGTGTTTAATATATTATTGTTGTTTTCTCTTTCTGTATTAAGACAAGTCACTGTAGGATCATCACAAAAGACAGAGGGTGAAGTGTTCATGTGTGTGTGCCTGTCCCTTTGTGTGTGTGTGCCTCTCTCTTTGTGTGTGTGTGCCTCTCTCTTTGTGTGTGTGTGCCTGTCTTGCAGCATGTTATTAAAGTCATGTTGATGGCTTTGATTCTTCTCTGAACTCTTCAACTGTGTTTCATCAGCCCAACTGTCTCCACACACACACACACACACACACACACAGACTGACACACACACACTTCTCTGCGGTCAGTCATCACATTGCAGGGGAGTTGAGGTAGTTTACCTAAACACTGAGGTAAAACCATGTGAGGAAGGAGAGCAACCTGTCATTATTAGTTTTAGACACTGCTTCTTCTCATCTTGGGGCTTCCATGGGCCTACGAGTGGCCTCCACACTTTGATCCAACTAAAGTTCATTTCAACAGATTTACAGTTTTAGTACATATTTTTGTGGTTAAAGAGATGTATGACTTGATGCTGCCCTCTGCTGGAGGAACTAGGAGGTTACAGATATATATATATAAATACATCTCTGTACAGGGTGGGGAAAGGGGAAATCCTTTTTAGAACATAAAAACCTATTTTAGAGCATTATTCTATTTTTTAGAACATGACGTAATTATCCATTTTATTTATCCAATCATCTCTGACGTATATATATATGTTGATGATATATATATATATATATATATATATATATATATATATATATATATATATATATATATATATATATATATATATATATATATACACACACACACACACACACACACACATATATGGTGGTGGCAGTAGGTTGCTTATTCTACCGTTAAATCTAGAGCTGAAGAAGACACCGTTTCCGGGTCAGTTTGGATTGGATGACGTACCTTTGGGAAGTTCCGGTGTTCTCTAGCTGCTGTTTGAACAAACGTAACGTTAACAACAATCGGTAAGTCGGTACCGATTCTCCACACAACGTGTCTCTGTGCCTCACATTACTATGTTAATATGTAGCTAACACACGGGTAGCTGCTAAGCTAACGTTTTCCCCGAGTACTGCCGTACACAGCTGACATGTTGTTGGTTCTTTAACGGTGTTTAGCAGCACACCGATGACTTAATGACGAATCGATACAAACGATATGATGGCGTATTATAATTATTAAACGTTGTGGTTTTCTTATGGATTAAAGAGATGAAGCTAAACAACGACATCTGTCGACGTCGGTGATCAACGACTATCAGTTGAAAGTCGAAAGAAATCGATATAAATCGAATATACTTTGAGGTTATAAGCCGGTCATCCTACAGGAGAAAAATTGATCTGCATCATTAACTATATTGCGAACATTTCAGTCAATTCAAGAAAATAAGAAAGGGACCAAAATAATAGTTTCATTAATACGTCGTCAAAACAAACAACATGGCCGCCTCACATCGTGTTAGTCGTAGACCTATATAAAGGCTAGTCTAAAACATAGATACATATGTAAAGGCTAGATGTCTCGTCCGCGTGGCCGGCCAAATGAGTCGAACGTCCGCACATGGCGGCCATCTTGGTACAGTCCGCTCGCTCACCCATAACACTGTTGGTAGTGATACATGTACTTTTTAAATAACCATAACTTAAACTGTTTGGTTTCTTATAAACGTCCGAGATAATTGGATAATATGGATAATTACGTTACGTTCTAAAAAATAGAATAATGCTCTAAAATAGGTTTTATGTTCAAAAAAGGATTTCCCTTTTCCCCACCCTATACAGAGATGTATTTATGACACTGCATACATATGAATAATTATAACCATGGGTTTTCATATGAAAATAATATTAAACAGAACAGATAGTAATTAAATAATAAAGTAAATAAATGCGCACATGGTATTTGTTAAATGAATATATAGGCTACTGAAACTCAGCATGCAGAATGGCAACATGAAATATATGTATACTTTTATAATAGGAATATTACTAATAATACATACTAATAATTTTCATAATCATTACATGTTTATTCTAAACATGTGCGGACCTTTGACATACGTTGGCTATATATATATATATATATATATATAATGTTTTAGTGGTGAACTGAAAATTATCCAAGTTGTAGCTGCAGCTGTGTCTCATCTGGTCATGAGAACCTGGCTTTCTGGTCTACGTGGGCCAGTGTCCTTCAACGACTGCATAGCTGCCACTGGAAGGAGGGCGTCTGGCCTACAAGGGACTTCCTGCATGCGGCATCAGCTTTTCCTCTGGTGATCGTGGCGCACTGAGTAGAGAGGGTGCAGTTTGAACCCCGACTGCTCCATGTCCCATGTTGAAGTGTCCCTAACCCAAAGTTAGTAGTTATGCTGATTTTAACAGCACGTTAAACATTGATCTTTATTGATAACATTACATCACATGTCATTTAGCGGACGCTTTTGTCCAAAGCGACGTTCAATAAGTGCATTCAACCAAAGGGTACAAACTCAGGAGAACAAGAAAGTGCAATTTCCTCAAGTAAGCCAATTTACAATTTGCTATAGATGAGTGACGTTACAAGTACAATTTAAGTGCTACAATTGTTGATAACCGGATGGATCACACTGATTGGGGAGGAACTCACCGTTCCTATCAGAGCAGTTAACTGCTCTGATTTTGCCTGGGGAGCAATTAGGCGTTAGGTGTCTTGCTCAGGGACACTTCCACATGGAACATGGGGCAGCCTGGACTCGAACCACCAACCTTGTGCTTCCCAGCACACCTTCTCTAACTCCTGCGCCACGTCGTGGTGGTGATGGGAAGTCCGGTCTAATTGTCTAATGTTCTCAGGAAGGTTCCTCACTGAGTGAAGTAGTGGACCTGGCGCCATGATAAGAGCCGTTTGAATGATCTAATGCCAAGGAAAGAAGCCTCAATGCTTCCTTACTTAGCTCCTTTAGCATAGGAACCACTGGACCATCCTTTAACAAAGGAAAGGAGATAATTCTGTCCCACAATTCCTTGCTGTGGCAATATTTAAATAGTGAAATATCATTAGGCCGTTCATCATGGCGTAGAAACGCAGATCATGTGACTAACCGTTGTTAGTCTTGTTAATAAAGTTTTCCTTTGAACCCGGTTGTTTGTGTGGTCTGCATGACTCACTGTAACAACACACTGACGTCCGTCTCCGTCCATCACAACCACGTGGCTTCGTGGAAGTAGAGTCGACTCCCTCAAGCCTGGTTTGTGCTTCTGCCTTTTCAGAGCGACGCAAGAGCCCCTTGCGTGTCCCTTGCGTGTCCCTTGCGTGTCCCTTGCGTGTCCCTTGCGTGCCCCTTGCGTGTCCCTTGCGTGTCCCTTGCGTGTCCCTTGCGTGTCCCTTGCGTGTCCCTTGTGTGTCCCTTGTGTGTCCCTTGCGTCTATTCACACCTCCTTGCATGCGTCGACCCATTTTTCTAGGCTTGCGTCGCTTTCGACGCCATTATTAAAAGGAAGAATGTTTACGAGACAACAGATCAGATTGAAGAGCTTTTGTGGGAAGAAATGCGTAAATATGAGCGCTTGTACAAGCCGTGATTGGCGGACTATGAGGACGGCGGATGGCCTCTGATTCATGGAGGGAGATCTCCACAAACGTCGAGTAAATAAAGCAACCAGCGACTTCCACACACAAAGACGTGACTCTCTAGGTTGTCTTCAACAAAACACGTTACTCCTGTTGTTGGAGGTGAATTTCCTTTCCTTGACCTTGTGGTCAAGGAATAGCGGTTCGGAACCCAGCCTGTGGAATGAGGGAGACGTAGCAGTTGATGGTCGGTTGATTTTTCTTCTTCTCCCTCAGGAAGTGTGTTGCTGTTTGCTTATATCCTTCACCTGTCGGCTCAGTAGTGGATCCTCTGCATCCCACACACACACACACGGTGAGTTCCTCCCCAATCAGTGTGATCCATCATGTTATTGATAAAGATCAATGTTTAACGTGCTGGTAAAACCAGCATAACTACTAGTTGTGGGTTGTAGACACATTTATTGGTTATTTTGAAGGTCCGTGTTGGCATGATGACCTAAATCACCACATTTGTAACGTGTGTTTCAGGTTGAGTTCACATCGCCACCATGGTGTTGGCCGACCTCGGGAGGAAGATCACCTCGGCGCTGAGGTCTCTCAGCAACGCCACCATTATCAATGAAGAGGTGAGTAATCTGATGATGTCACGGGTTACTGGTGATTGACAGAGGAAAGTAACCGCTCTGCTTGTGCTCCAGGTGCTGAACGCCATGTTAAAGGAGGTGTGTGCTGCCCTCCTGGAGGCCGACGTCAACATCAAACTGGTCAAACAGCTGAGGGAGAATGTCAAGTGTGTATCAATTGTCCTGATCCAGGGTCCGGACCTGGTCCGGTTCAGGCTGTGACTGTGGTTGACCTGTGGTGTTCTGTCCCTTCAGGGCGGCCATAGACCTGGAGGAGATGGCTTCCGGTCTGAACAAGAGGAGGATGATTCAACATGCCGTCTTCAAGGAGCTCGTCAAGGTGAGACCTCCAGAAGTGGACCTAAAACATTGAGCTTGTTAGATATAATGTACAACTGGTAGAGAAGGAAGCTTCATCACGCTATGCAAATGAATTACAATACAGGGAAATAATACCTTTTATTGTCAAACTAAAATAGAAAGGTCATCGTGGTGGTGAAGAGGAGTCTCCAGGCTCTCACATACACACAATGAAAACACGTTCCAAAAAAGCTAAAGGAACACAATCAGTGATATTGAAAGAAGTTGAATAGATATATTGCTGAAAAGTATGAGAGGTAAAAACCGTTTCCTGAACAAGCTGAAGTTATGTGCCAAAAAACCTACGGAAGAAATGGGGCAAAAAGTAAAGCTTCAAAGACCAACACTTGTGTATATTGTATGAGTCCATAAATGTGTACAATGTGTGTACACTGTGTATTTCCAGTTGGTGGACCCCGGTGTGAAGGCCTGGACTCCCACAAAAGGAAAGAACAACGTCATCATGTTTGTTGGTCTGCAGGGCAGTGGGAAAACTACAACCTGCTCCAAGGTGACATAACCCCGCCCCCGTTTAGCCAGACCCCGCCTCCGTAGTGGTATAATACATAGTAATATTTAATATAGTTTTTGTTATCACACTGACTGCTTCACTTCCTGCAGCTGGCCTATTATTACCAAAGGAAGGGATGGAAGACGTGTCTGATCTGTGCCGACACCTTCAGAGCCGGTACTGACACACCGCTCGCCTCCTTCCAGTCGCCTGACACACCGCTCGCCTCCTTCCAGTCACCTGACACACCGCTCGCCTCCTTCCAGTCACCTGACACACCGCTCGCCTCCTTCCAGTCACCTGACACACCGCTCGCCTCCTTCCAGTCACCTGACACACCGCTCGCCTCCTTCCAGTCACCTGACACACCGCTCGCCTCCTTCCAGTCGCCTCCTTCCAGCCACCTGACACACCGCTCGCCTCCTTCCAGTCACCTGACACACCGCTCGCCTCCTTCCAGTCACCTGACACACCGCTCGCCTCCTTCCAGTCACCTGACACACCGCTCGCCTCCTTCCAGTCACCTGACACACCGCTCGCCTCCTTCCAGTCACCTGACACACCGCTCGCCTCCTTCCAGTCGCCTCCTTCCAGCCACCTGACACACCGCTCGCCTCCTTCCAGTCACCTGACACACCGCTCGCCTCCTTCCAGTCACCTGACACACCGCTCGCCTCCTTCCAGTCACCTGACACACCGCTCGCCTCCTTCCAGTCACCTGACACACCGCTCGCCTCCTTCCAGTCACCTGACACACCGCTCGCCTCCTTCCAGTCACCTGACACACCGCTCGCCTCCTTCCAGTCACCTGACACACCGCTCGCCTCCTTCCAGTCGCCTCCTTCCAGCCACCTGACACACCGCTCGCCTCCTTCCAGTCACCTGACACACCGCTCGCCTCCTTCCAGTCGCCTCCTTCCAGCCACCTGACACACCGCTCGCCTCCTTCCAGTCACCTGACACACCGCTCGCCTCCTTCCAGTCACCTGACACACCGCTCGCCTCCTTCCAGTCACCTGACACACCGCTCGCCTCCTTCCAGTCGCCTCCTTCCAGTCGCCTCACACCCCGTTACAACATTTCTCTTCTCTCAGGTGCTTTCGATCAACTGAAGCAAAATGCCACCAAAGCCAGGATCCCGTTCTACGGCAGGTGAGTCGAACAGACCGACCCCCGTCCTGTCTGCTGTGCGTGTTTGTCACGTGTGTGTGTGTGTGTGTAGCTACACAGAGATGGACCCGGTAATCATTGCTGCTGAGGGAGTGGAGAAGTTCAAAGGGGAGAACTTTGAGATCATCATTGTGGACACGAGCGGACGCCACAAACAGGAAGACTCTCTGTTTGAGGAGATGCTGCAGGTCTCCAATGCGGTGGTGAGTCCCTGAACGTGCTTCCACGGGGTGCTGATGGTACCGGCGATGAAGTCTCCCCTTCAGCTGCTTCTTTCTACGCGTTTCTCCATAGCAACCCGACAACATTGTGTACGTGATGGACGCGTCCATCGGGCAGGCCTGTGAGTCTCAGGCGAAGGCCTTCAAAGACAAAGTGGACGTGGCCTCAGTGATCGTCACCAAACTGGACGGGCACGCCAAAGGAGGTGGAGCTCTGAGCGCGTAAGCTGTGATGTCACGGAAACATGTGTCGCCTCCCATCGACCCGGTTTCCTGTCGCTCACACGGTTCTTCTTCTGCGGTTTCCTTCAGCGTGGCAGCCACCAGGAGTCCCATCATCTTCATCGGGACGGGAGAACACATTGATGACTTTGAGCCCTTCAAGACTCAACCCTTCATCAGCAAACTGCTCGGTGGGTTCTTCTCAGGCTGCTGAGCGCCGACACAAACTAGGATAAGAGACCCGGGTTTGTGTAGAAGTACTTACTATAAGACTTCCCTACGGTGTTTCTCACGTACTCCTCATGCTGGCGTTACTGACGCAGGCGGCAGAATTAACACGTCATGGAGGAGCTACTCGTCTTACAAGTGTTGAGATTGAGTCATTGTTACTTTATTTATTCAACTTTATAACAACAATGAAAACCCACAACAAAGACTCTTTAACAGGGTAAAGAGTTCCATACATTTGTTATGCACATTTATAAAATGACCCCCCAGCTGCATGCTGGGTAAAGCTCACAACAAGTAACTAAGAAAAGAGCGATCGAGGAGGAACAAGGAGAGACCAGAGATGCTCCAACAGAGGAGCCCCGTCGGTTTGGGGGGTTTTGGGTTTTGGAAAATCCGTCGTAAGTTACGTTCGATCAGAAAACGATTTATCTGTCGAGCCACAACAAGTTAACAGGCCAGCAGCGAGCGGCCAACAGCTGTTCGGGTAGCCGCGGCGCTTTTCAGGGTCAATGAATTAATGTGTTTACTTGTTTCCGTGATACCGTCAGAATCTTTCTTCATACAACTCACTACTCAATACAAGTACGGGTTAGTCAATCGAGTGTCTCACTACAGAGATATACATATATCTCTGTAAGATACGGTCAAGTCAGTAACTCCTCCCCCTTTTCTCAGGAATGGGAGACATCGAGGGTTTGATTGACAGAGTGAACGAACTAAAACTGGACGATAACGAGGAGCTGATCGACAAGCTGAAGCATGGTGAGAAACTACATTCAACTTTATTTAAGGAGCGATGGACATTAATACCATGTACACCTGAGGGGACGCTTCATATGTTATCTTTGTCTTGACCTTCGACCTCCAGGTCAGTTCACCCTCAGGGACATGTACGAGCAGTTCCAGAACATCATGAAGATGGGGCCTTTCGGACAGATCATGGTGAGCAGTTCACACAGTCACGTAACGGAGTCAGCCGGCCGGTAAACCTCAGGTCATGTTGCTTATGGTGAAGATGTGCGCCGCCTTCAGGGGATGATCCCTGGTTTCGGGACAGACTTCATGAGCAAAGGAAACGAACAGGAATCAATGGCCCGATTGAAGAAACTGATGACCATCATGGACAGTATGAACGACCAAGGTAACGCACACGGGACACACGGGGACTCCACCAGAAGGACACACACACATGGTTTCACTGGCCTCTGTGTGCCTCAGAGCTGGACAGTAAGGACGGGGCCAAACTCTTCAGTAAGCAGCCCAACCGGATCCAGCGGGTCGGTCGGGGGGCCGGCGTTGCTACCAGAGACGTCCAGGAGCTGCTGACCCAGTACACCAAGTTCGCCCAGATGGTGAAGAAGATGGGGGGCATCAAGGGACTCTTCAAAGGTATCCCGGGGGGGGCATGAAGAATGGGACTGTGGAGCACTATGCGGGACCTTGGGGGACTAAGCAGTGTGACTTGTCTGATGTGGTTCATGTGTCTTCAGGAGGAGACATGTCTAAGAACGTGAACCCGTCTCAGATGGCTAAACTGAACCAGCAGATGGCCAAAATGATGGACCCCAGAGTTCTGCACCACATGGGTGAGACCCGGTCTCCTTGTAGCTCATGTTGTTGTTCCAGTTAGAGGACGTAGAACGTGTAATGATGAAAGACCTGTGTCTTTGTTTCAAAGGGGGGATGGCTGGTCTCCAGTCAATGATGCGTCAGTTCCAGCAGGGCGCCGCCGGCAACATGAAAGGCATGATGGGATTTAACAACATGTGACCGCCTTATAACCATGTCCACTTGTAGCTCCGCCTCCCAAACAGGTACAGGTGAATGGGGCGGGGCTTAGGGAGAGTGAGAACAGGAAGCGTAAATAGACAAAATAAAAGCAGGATTTTTGAATTTTTTTTCACTTATGAAAAAATTAGCCTGCTTTTAGAAAAAGGCCAGATGAAAATAAAACCCTACCAATTTTAAAGGAGTAGTTCCTCATTTTAAACTTGAGACTGCTCCTTTAAATGAAGAGGAGCTAGTTGTTTTTCAGCCTCATTAATTTAATTCTGTAAAAGATGTTTGTGCATAAGATTTAAACAGCAGAGGTCCGTTTCGATAGGACGACGGAGTATCAAGATGATGACGTTAATTAGTGACAGTACCCTTTTTTTGCATAATAAACATTTGTATCCCACCATTTTAAACCTGTTTTTATTTCATGATTTTAAAATTCTTACAGAATCACTGATTTCATAATATAAAACCAAGTTAAAAGATTTTTAATGTTGTAAAAGTAGAAACATTACTATGAAAAGTACTTTTACTAATAAAATGTGTAACATTATATTCTATATGTTGATGCATTAATGTTTTATTATATGTAACGTCCGATTGTACGTTAACGTACGATTAAATTGTACTTTAATCTGGTCAGTTTCTCTGGGGTTAAGGTTCCATCAAAGATCCTCTATCACTGAAATGATGACCTCTGGTGGCTTTATTGATCTGTGATGAATAGTTTAGAGTACAAACCTAAAACAAGGTGTCTATAATACAAGTGTGACCGACTAAACATAGTGGAGTGTCATTATTTATGAACTCCCATTCATGGACAACTTTAAACAAACCCTTTAGACTATTAATTCTATTTTAGAGGAACAAAGGTCGAACATGCTGTTGTTTATTTCATTTTATCATTAAGGATCAAAGGTTGAACATTCTGTAAAATATTTTTTAAAATGTATTGAGTAACAAAGGTCGAACATGCTGTTATTTATTTCATTTTATCATTCAGGAACAAAGGTTGAACGCTCTGTAAACTACTTGATTTGGCTGCTAACTGTTTAATGTACATTGTTCTAAAATGTCACCACGTCACAATTGTGGTCAATACTCCTCAATGGTTGCAAGAACCAAATTCGCGGCGGGCTCAAGTCCCCACACTACTGGGTGACGTCATGATGATTACGTCATCATCTGTGGGGCTAAACTGATTAGAAGTCGACCTGTAGTCGCTGTGGTTCGGAGGAACGGGTCGCTGAATGTCTCTCAGAGTGATCCCTCCTCTCGGCTTTCCGCTCTGTGTCTTGACGTGGCGCCGCCATGTTGTTTTGCTTCGTTGTCAGCAGAGAGCAGCAGCAGCAGAGAGGAGGTGAGTGACAGATTTACCTTCTGACCGAGACTCACTTGGACCCGACGGAACCAGAACCTGGACTGCGTGTGACCACCAGTTCGTGACGCGGCTATTCGTGATCTGCCGTTAGCTGTTAGCATTAAATATCCAAATGTCAGTGACGTTCCTCTGCTCTCATTGATCATCAGCTCACTGATTGATCGTCAACTGTCAGGGTACTTAGTAGTATAGTAGTGTACTTAGTAGTATAGTAGTGTACTTTGTAGTATAGTAGTGCACTTTGTAGTATAGGAGGGTACTTAGTAGTGTACTTTGTAGTATAGGAGGGTACCAAGTAATGTACTTTGTAGTGCTCCAGTGTACCTAGTGGTGTACTTAGTAGTATAGTAGTGTACCTAGTAGTTCGCCAGTGTACTTAGTAGTATAGTAGGGTACCTAGTAGTGCTCCAGTGTACCTAGTGGTGTACTTAGTAGTATAGTAGGGTACCTAGTAGTTCGCCAGTGTACTTAGTAGTATAGTAGGGTACCTAGTAGTGCTCCAGTGTACCTAGTGGTGTACTTAGTAGTATAGTAGGGTACCTAGTAGTTCGCCAGTGTACTTAGTAGTATAGTAGGGTACCTAGTAGTGCTCCAGTGTACCTAGTGGTGTACTTAGTAGTATAGTAGGGTACCTAGTAGTTTGCCAGTGTACCTAGTGGTGTACTTAGTAGTATAGTAGGGTACCTAGTAGTTTGCCAGTGTACCTAGTGGTGTACTTAGTAGTATAGTAGGGTACCTAGTAGTGCTCCAGTGTACCCAGTGGTGTACTTAGTAGTATAGTAGGGTACCTAGTAGTGCTCCAGTGTACCCAGTGGTGTACTTAGTAGTATAGTAGGGTACCTAGTAGTTCGCCAGTGTACTTAGTAGTATAGTAGGGTACCTAGTAGTTTTCCAGTGTACCTAGTGGTGTACTTAGTAGTATAGTAGGGTACCTAGTAGTTTGCCAGTGTACCTAGTGGTGTACTTAGTAGTATAGTAGGGTACCTAGTAGTGCTCCAGTGTACCCAGTGGTGTACTTAGTAGTATAGTAGGGTACCTAGTAGTTCGCCAGTGTACTTAGTAGTATAGTAGGGTACCTAGTAGTGCTCCAGTGTACCTAGTGGTGTACTTAGTAGTATAGTAGGGTACCTAGTAGTTCGCCAGTGTACTTAGTAGTATAGTAGGGTACCTAGTAGTTCGCCAGTGTACTTAGTAGTATAGTAGGGTACCTAGTAGTTTTCCAGTGTACCTAGTGGTGTACTTAGTAGTATAGTAGGGTACCTAGTAGTGCTCCAGTGTACCTAGTGGTGTACTTAGTAGTATAGTAGGGTACCTAGTAGTGCTCCAGTGTACCTAGTGGTGTACTTAGTAGTATAGTAGGGTACCTAGTAGTTTGCCAGTGTACTTAGTGGTGGCTAGTATGCAACATAACACTGAGCTTGTTTCCTCTCCCCCTCCCGCACACGCAGCCTTAACCTGACGGCGCGTCTGACCCCTCCCGTTTTCCTGCGTTGCCATGTCGACCTTCCCAGAGTACATCACTCAGAACGAGGAGCGTGACGGCGTACGGTTCAGCTGGAACGTCTGGCCCTCCAGCCGGCTGGAGGCCACCCGCATGGTGGTCCCGGTGTCGACTCTGTTCACCCCCCTGAGGGAACGCCTCGATCTTCCGCCGATTCAGTACGAGCCGGTTCTGTGTAGCCGGGCCACCTGCCGCGCAGTGCTCAATCCGCTGTGGTAGGCATCACGGCTCACCTGTGTGACGTCACAGTATAACACGTATAGGAGTGTGGGCTGAGGGATGTGGGTCGAGGGTCAAATGTCTACCCCTCTGTATGTTTCAGTCAGGTGGACTACAGAGCCAAACTCTGGGCCTGTAACTTCTGCTACCAAAGGAACCAGGTTCAGTACAAGCGCACACATTCATTTAATCCCATCGACAGAAGATGACAACACTCACTCCGGTTCTGTTTCAGTTCCCCCCATCTTATGCCGGAATATCTGAATCAAACCAACCAGCGGAGCTCCTGCCTCAGTTCTCCACCATCGAGTATGTGGTCCAGGTAAGACAGACACACACAGACAGACAGACCGACCAACCGAGAGAGGGACAGAAAGACAGTCAGACATTCACAGAGACAAACCATACAGTCAGATGTATAACTCAATGTGGTTCAATGTCCTCAGCGGGGTCCTCAGATGCCACTTGTCTTCCTGTATGTGGTGGACACCTGCATGGAGGACGAGGATCTGCAGGCTCTCAGGGAGTCTCTGCAAATGTCCCTGTCACTGCTTCCTCCCACTGCGCTGGTCGGGCTCATTACCTTTGGCCGCATGGTTCAGGTCCACGAACTCGGCTGTGAGGGGATCTCCAAGAGCTACGTCTTCAGGGGGACCAAGGACCTGAACGCCAAGCAGCTGCAGGTACCTTAACTACCCCCCCAAACCCCTCTATCCCACCAGGCCTGGCCCCAGTTCTAACCAGTTGTGAGTTTGCAGGAGATGCTCGGTCTGAGCAAACCTTCAGCCACTCAGGGACGAGGACCTCAACCAGTCCAACAGCCTCTGTCCAACAGGTAAACATGCAAACATGGACTAGGGCTGTGTGTGTATATGTGTATATATATATACATACATACGTGTGTGTGTGTATTAGAACAGCACCGCAAATCGTCAACGCAGATTCTTATAGTTGACGCGTCGTACAACACAGCAGTGTCCCCACTGCGATGGTTTTAGTCTGACGCTGTTCTCTGACTTCAGGTTCCTGCAGCCGGTGCAGAAGATTGACATGAACCTGACGGACCTGTTGGGGGAGCTGCAGCGGGACCCCTGGCCTGTCACGCAGGGAAAGAGGCCGCTGCGCTCGCTGGGCGTCGCCATGTCCATCGCCGTAGGCCTGCTAGAGGTGGGAGAGGCCGCCAGCTTCCTGCACTCTACACGTAACCCGTCACTCATTATGTGTGGTTGTTTTACCCACAGTGCACTTTCCCCAACACGGGCGCCCGGATCATGACGTTTGTGGGGGGGCCGGCGACGCAGGGTCCCGGCATGGTGGTTGGAGACGAGCTGAAGACCCCCATCAGGTCATGGCACGACCTTGAGAAGGACAACGCCAAGTTCATGAAGAAAGCCACCAAAGTAAGTGTTTTGCCTGCGATGGTAGGACTGGTTCATGGAGTCAAGAGGATCAACTGTGTGTGTGTGTGTGTGTGTGTGTGTGTGTGTGTGTGTAGCACTATGAGTCTCTAGCTAACAGAGCCTCCACTAACGGCCACATCATCGATATCTACGCCTGCGCCCTCGACCAGACCGGCCTGCTGGAGATGAAGTGCTGCGCCAACTACACCGGGTACACACACACACACACACACACACACACACACACACAGGGGGTGGCTATAACCTAATTATCATACTGCACTGAAAACAAAGATGGAGGACTTATCAGATTTAGGAGACAGAAAATTAGTTGGACAAAGTTAGATTTTCTAGAGGGAAACTATGGCCACCAGAGCTCTGTTGTTAAGGTGAACTTTGCTCTGCTCTCCAGAGGCTACATGGTGATGGCCGACTCCTTCAACACATCTCTCTTCAAACAGACCTTTCAGAGGGTTTTCACCAAAGACGTCCAGGGATCCTTCAAAATGGCCTTCGCCGCCACGCTGGAGGTCAAGGTAGGAAATACTGCTAATCACTTAATGGTACGTTCACACCGAACACGTCGCCAGCACAGGATGACATACAAGTCTATGCAGACGCCATGACGCTGGAGGCAAGCGAATCTGCGATTGGGAAGTTTCTTTGTTTCTTTTTCGAAGTCGACGCGATTTTGGGCGAAGTCGCATCAAACGCAAAAGTTGAAATATTCCATCTTTGGCGTCAAAAAGCCTTGCCGCTGCGGCGCGATAGCCTATCAGCGCCGAGATGCTCCCCATCGTCCTGCAGACACCGGCATCCCGAGCTGTACGATACATCCTCGGACCTTTATTGCAACTGGGGAAAGATCTCGCACTTTTAACAAACCGCATTCAACCACATGTGCATTTTACAGCATCCCATCACTGCACTGAATATAGTACAATCAACTTATTAAACAACACACTGATACTACGTTTAAAGTAATATAAAGGATGTTTGCTCAATGATACCGTGTGTGTGGCTTGAGCATACGATGTCTCTCCACGGGACACTTAGAAGTATGATGTGAAGATCCGAGCCAACGCAAGCGAGCTAATGCTAGCACCATGTACCGCTATCAGCGGCGGTCATCCAGACGCAGTTTCTGTAGAAGTCGGTGAAATTCACGAGCTGTCGCCGCCTACGGATCCTTTAGTACAAAAACATAACTCTGTTTGGTGGTCTGAGGTGAGCAGAACTTCCACAACAAGTACAGAGTCGCTATGACAAGTACAAGTACAGAGTCGCTATGACAAGTACAAGTACAGAGTCGCTATGACAAGTACAAGTACAGAGTCGCTATGACAAGTACAAGTACAGAGTCGCTATGACAAGTACAAGTACAGAGTCGCTATGACAAGTACAAGTACAGAGTCGCTATGACAAGTACAAGTACAGAGTCGCTATGACAAGTACAAGTACAGAGTCGCTATGACAAGTACACGTACAGAGTCGCTATGACAAGTACACGTACAGAGTCGCTATGACAAGTACACGTACAGAGTCGCTATGACAAGTACACGTACAGAGTCGCTATGACAAGTACACGTACAGAGTCGCTATGACAAGTACACGTACAGAGTCGCTATGACAAGTACACGTACAGAGTCGCTATGACAAGTACACGTACAGAGTCGCTATGACAAGTACACGTACAGAGTCGCTATGACAAGTACAAGTACAGAGTCGCTATGACAAGTACAAGTACAGAGTCGCTATGACAAGTACAAGTACAGAGTCGCTATGACAAGTACAAGTACAGAGTCGCTATGACAAGTACAAGTACAGAGTCGCTATGACAAGTACAAGTACAGAGTCGCTATGACAAGTACAAGTACAGAGTCGCTATGACAAGTACACGTACAGAGTCGCTATGACAAGTACAAGTACAGAGTCGCTATGACAAGTACACGTACAGAGTCGCTATGACAAGTACACGTACAGAGTCGCTATGACAAGTACAAGTACAGAGTCGCTATGACAAGTACAAGTACAGAGTCGCGGTTGATGCGAGGGAAACATGATGGCTGTTTCGGGGTGATAGACCACGCCCCCTCTCAGTCGCGTCAGGCGCAAATACACGATACACGCAAACTGACCACAAATGTAGAACGAGAGTCCTGCAGCAGGTTTTGAGCGTTTAGGGCGACGCGTTGGGTGTGAACGTAAGTCTGATCAATGATCATATAACTACATGACTCATCTTTTCTTTTAGACATCCAGAGAGATCAAAGTATCTGGAGCGATCGGCCCCTGTGTGTCTCTGAGTGCTAAAGGACCTTGTGTCTCTGAGAACGTATGTAACCAGAGTTAAGAGTATTACACTGTAGTACACGGTACTGTGTCGTCACTGTGTGTGTGTGTGTGTGTGTGTGTGTGTGTGCGCGCTACAGGAGATAGGAACAGGAGGAACATGTCAGTGGAAGATCTGTGGTCTGGATCCGAGCACCACGCTGGCTCTGTACTTCGAGGTGGTCAACCAGGTACGAACACCTGAACTTTTTAGATGGTCTTCACAGGGCAGGTCCAATCCACAAAGTATATGAACAAGCTCACTCCGACAGAATGAAAGTACCTGCTCACAAAGGTTTCAGGTATAGTTGGTTTTGATGTACAAATGCAACCAGAACCTGACACCTGCAGAACCAGGTGAGTTTCTGTCCAACACAACTCGAAATGTTAAACCACCACACTGAAGAAATGCCATCGAATCTCTGAATATTCAATTCAATTCATTTTATTTTGTATAGCCCCAAATCGCAAATTACAAATTAGCCTCAGAGGGCTTTACAGTCTGTTCACAAACGACATCCTCTGTCCCAAAACCATCACATCGGCACAGGAAACACTCCCCAAACAATGAAAAAACCCGTCCAAGAGGGAAAAAAGGGAAGAAACCTCAGTGAGAACGTCAGAGGAGGATCCGTCTCCTGATGGACAGACTACAATGATGCCATGTGTACAGAATGAACAATGTATCATACATGAGACTATATGACAGAAATGATTCAAGTAACTGTGAGTAGTAAACCAGACGCACAGCAGGACCACTGCAGGGACCACCACCATCAGATAGAACCACCATCAGATAGAACCACCATCACATAGAACCACCATCACATAGAACCACCATCAGATAGAACCACCATCAGGTAGAACCACCATCAGGTAGAACCACCATCACGTAGAAACACCATCAGGTAGAAACACCATCAGGTAGAACCACCATCAGGTAGAACCACCATCACGTAGAAACACCATCAGGTAGAAACACCATCAGGTAGAACCACCATCAGGTAGAACCACCATCAGGTAGAACCACCATCAGGTAGAACCACCATCAGGTAGAACCACCATCACATAGAACCACCATCAGGTAGAACCACCATCACATAGAAACACCATCAGGTAGAACCACCATCACATAGAACCACCATCACATAGAACCACCATCACATAGGACCACCATCACATAGGACCACCATCAGGTAGGACCACCATCACATAGACCACCATCAGATAGGACCACCATCAGGTAGAACCACCATCACGTAGGACCACCATCACGTAGGACCACTATCTACAGAAGCCTGTGGGGGGGGAGAGCACAAAGACTTTAGGAGAGGGTAATGTTGGTTTATCATGACAGTAATATGATTAATATTTATAATGATAATGATGATGGCAGCAGCAGGCGTCAGCCGGGCCACTAGCTACAGCTTCCACCGTCTCTGCCAAAGCTTCCACCGTCTCTGCCAAAGCTTCCACCGTCTCTGCCACAGCTTCCACCGTCTCTGCCAAAGCTTCCAGGACAATGAAACCGTACATTGCGTAATGATAATAGCACAATAAGAAGTATTCCCTAACACCTGCTGTTATATGCTCGCTCTGTCAACATTATCTAAACAGCCAATATCTACGGGAAACTTAGGTATGTGATCACCTGCTCTTGCTGATCCTCAGACCAATCAGAGAGCAGCATTCTATCCCTCGGGTCGTTTGATTAGAAACCGAATGAGTTGCCATAGAGACAAGTCCTGTTCATGTGTTACATGTGTGAGAATAAGATCAACGTACGATCAGCCTATGATGGGTTTACTGGTTGATAATTGATGAGCAGTATTAACGAGTTGTTGTTGTTGTTGTTGCAGCACAACGCTCCGATTCCTCAGGGCGGCCGGGGGGCGATTCAGTTTGTTACTCAGTACCAACACTCATCAGGACAGAGACGCATCCGGGTCACCACCACAGCCAGGAAGTAACAGACGCACACAGAGACAGTTTAATGTAATCTGCACATATTTACATCATTACACCCCTCCTCCTCCTCACTGTTCTTCCTCTTCTCCTCCGTCTCTTTCACTCTCTCCTCCTCCCCTTCACTCTACCTCTTCTTCCCCCTCCCCTCTTTTGTCCCCCCTCTCACAGCTGGGCGGATGCTCAGACGCAGATCCAAAGCATCGCTGCATCCTTTGACCAGGAGGCCGCGGCCATCTTGATGGCGAGGTTGTCTGTGTACCGAGCGGAGACGGAGGAGGGTCCTGATGTTCTCCGGTGGCTGGACAGACAGCTGATCAGACTGGTGCGCCACAATTAATAGTCAATACATAAACTATAACCATGATCAATAATCAACAATGCAGTCTCTCGGTTTCTCTTCAGTGTCAAAAGTTTGGAGATTACCACAAAGACGATCCCAACTCCTTCAGGTTCTCTGAGACCTTCTCCCTCTACCCTCAGGTGATCTACATCCCATAATTCTCTGTATCCTTCCTACATCTGGTTGTTCTGCCTGTATTTAACCAAGTTACCTGTCACTGACTGGTTGTGTGTTTTAACTGACTTGTGTTGTTGTTTTTGAACAGTTCATGTTCCACCTGCGCCGCTCTCCGTTCCTCCAGGTGTTCAACAACAGTCCAGATGAGAGTTCATACTACCGGCATCAGTTCAACAGACAGGACCTGACTCAGGCCCTCATCATGGTCCAACCTGTGCTCTACGCCTACTCCTTCAGCGGACCCCCTGAGGTATTTATAAACCTTTTTAAAGACAAGTCTTTTAGAGACCTGTCAATCAGCGTGTAGCCCCGCCCTAAAGCGTCCCCGCTTGACTCTAAATGGATAATTCACTAAATAAACATCTTCTGCTTGAAGAAGACTTGAAACTAGAGACTGAGACCATAAACTCATGTTGGTGCTGCTGGTCACTACAGAGAAGTAGTCATTTCCTCATAGACGTCTATGGGAGCAGAGGAGTCGCCCCCTGCTGGTCACTACAGAGAAGTAGAGTCATTTCCTCATAGACGTCTATGGGAGCAGAGGAGTCGCCCCCTGCTGGTCACTACAGAGAAGTAGAGTCATTTCCTCATAGACGTCTATGGGAGCAGAGGAGTCGCCCCCTGCTGGTCACTACAGAGAAGTAGAGTCATTTCCTCATAGACGTCTATGGGAGCAGAGGAGTCGCCCCCTGCTGGTCACTACAGAGGAGTAGAGTCATTTCCTCATAGACGTCTATGGGAGCAGAGGAGTCGCCCCCTGCTGGACAGTAGAGCGGATGCTGGGGAGTAGAGCGTGTAATGTTAACACTCTAATGTATATGTACTAAAGATACTCTGTTAACTGTTAAACTCTAATAATTATTTAAATGTTTGTGATTTTCAGCCGGTTCTGTTGGACAGCAGCAGTATCCTGCCGGACCGGATCCTGCTGATGGACACCTTCTTCCAGATCCTCATCTACCATGGAGAGGTACTCGGAGGTCTCAGTACACACTGAGGACACACTCTATGTCTCTCTGAATGGACAGGATGTTTGTGTCATAGTGCGTATTTAATTATGAAACTAAGAAAAAAAAGATCCTACTGTTTAGTTGTGGTTTCCCCCCGATTGATGACACTGTCAGTTAATCCCCGGTCTGTGCCTGTCAGGCTCTATCGCAGATGGCTCTCACTATTCTTCAATCCCTGCTTTCTGTCTTTTAGACTGTAGCTCAGTGGAGGAAGGCTGGTTACCAGGAGATGTCTGAGTATGAGAACTTCCGACACCTTCTCCAGGCTCCGGTCGATGATGCTCAGGAGCTGCTCCACACTCGCTTCCCGATGCCCAGATACATCGACACGGAGCACGGAGGCAGCCAGGTGGGGGCGCTCACTCCTCACTGACTATGTACTACACCTTAATAACTGTGCTCCATCCATCTGTACGCCCATATCGCCGTGCATCATGGGGATTAGGGTTTTGGCGTACAGTGCTCTGTAGCGCCTACCAGAAGGGAGGAGGTGTGTGTCCAGGGTGTGAAGGTCTGCAGTGATCTTACCAGCCCGTTTCCTGACTCTGGAGGCGTCCACCTATTGGCTGAAACCAATAGTTTTCTCTGCAGACCTGACAATCCGTTGTAGTCTGGCTCGGTCCTGTTTGGTGGCCGATCCAAACCACACAGCGATGGAGGAAGAGAGAACAGACTGATGATGGCAGAGTAGAACAGTATCAGCAGCTCCTGAGGCAGGTTGTACTTTCTGAGCTGGCGCACAAAGTACAACCTCTGCTGGGCCTTTTTCCCAATGGAGTCGATGCTGGAGCCCCACTTCAGGTCCTGGAAGAAGAGCAGCACGGAGAACCGGTACCATATTGGAACGCGTCCCATCCGAAACGCAATGCAGATTTCGGTGCCTGAGCCGATGGAAAAACTTTATTTACACTACTTTGATGACGCCGCCCCCAACAGCTAACGATAGCGTACTGCTTGGCAGCTACAGTGGCTAGCTAGCCATCTGCCTTCTATTTACAATTATTTAAGTCAGTGTTTCCACTCCGTTATTAAAGTGTAGTTTCCTCCCCGATGGACACTCCGCTCCCTCCTCCGTCCCATGGGAGACACAGGTGACGCTCCCTCCTCCGTCCCATCGGAGACACAGGTGACCCTCCGCTCCCTCCTCCGTCCCATGGGAGACACAGGTGACCCTCCGCTCCCTCCTCCGTCCCATGGGAGACACAGGTGACGCTCCCTCCTCCGTCCCATGGGAGACACAGGTGACCCTCCGCTCCCTCCTCCGTCCCATGGGAGACACAGGTGACCCTCCGCTCCCTCCTCCGTCCCATGGGAGACACAGGTGACCCTCCGCTCCCTCCTCCGTCCCATGGGAGACACAGGTGACCCTCCGCTCCCTCCTCCGTCCCATGGGAGACACAGGTGACCCTCCGCTCCCTCCTCCGTCCCATGGGAGACACAGGTGACCCTCCGCTCCCTCCTCCGTCCCATGGGAGACACAGGTGACCCTCCGCTCCCTCCTCCGTCCCATGGGAGACACAGGTGACCCTCCGCTCCCTCCTCCGTCCCATGGGAGACACAGGTGACCCTCCGCTCCCTCCTCCGTCCCATGGGAGACACAGGTGACCCTCCGCTCCCTCCTCCGTCCCATGGGAGACACAGGTGACCCTCCGCTCCCTCCTCCGTCCCATGGGAGACACAGGTGACGCTCCCTCCTCCGTCCCATGGGAGACACAGGTGACCCTCCGCTCCCTCCTCCGTCCCATGGGAGACACAGGTGACCCTCCGCTCCCTCCTCCGTCCCATGGGAGACACAGGTGACCCTCCGCTCCCTCCTCCGTCCCATGGGAGACACAGGTGACCCTCCGCTCCCTCCTCCGTCCCATGGGAGACACAGGTGACCCTCCGCTCCCTCCTCCGTCCCATGGGAGACACAGGTGACCCTCCGCTCCCTCCTCCGTCCCATGGGAGACACAGGTGACCCTCCGCTCCCTCCTCCGTCCCATGGGAGACACAGGTGACCCTCCGCTCCCTCCTCCGTCCCATGGGAGACACAGGTGACCCTCCGCTCCCTCCTCCGTCCCATGGGAGACACAGGTGACCCTCCGCTCCCTCCTCCGTCCCATGGGAGACACAGGTGACCCTCCGCTCCCTCCTCCGTCCTATCGGAGACACAGGTGACCCTCCGCTCCCTCCTCCGTCCCATGGGAGACACAGGTGACCCTCCGCTCCCTCCTCCGTCCTATCGGAGACACAGGTGACCCCCCGCTCCCTCCTCCGTCCCATGGGACGGTCAGTGTAGCGGCGTTCTGCAGACACGTGACTCAGGCAAATGACAGGAGATCGTTTGATTCTTTCGTCTTTATTTGACTAAATATACAAACGTCTCGCGGTAGAACGCTGTGCTCTCGGGCCTCATGCAGCTGTTCTGTGTTGCACCGGAGACACACAACGAGCGTCAATCCAACAAATGCAACTTATATTGAAAGTATTTATCTGTAGTTGCACAGTGAGCATACGCTCGGAGAGCACACACACCTGGGATGTGACACCTGCTGTGTCCTGGTTAGGTGTCAGCCGGCAGCCCGACCGTCCCCATGAAACAGTTGTTGGGTAACAGTGCACTCAGTCCCATGGAAATGGCTCTAACCAGTCCAATGAGCTGTCAATCACACTTTTCGGCCAATCGTTGGCTGAGGAATCGCCCCGCGTACTGACAGGCCACAGTGCACAAACATCTGGACATTGACGCACAAACATCTGGACAGAGACCCCTGACTGTCGTCTGAGAATACTGACTGACGAATGTTTCTCCGACATTGACCATGATGATGATGATGATGATCATAATGGATGTGATGAAGATGTGATGATGTGTTCCAGGCTCGCTTCCTGCTCTCCAAAGTGAACCCGTCCCAGACCCACAACAACATGTACGCCTGGGGACAGGTGAGACCCTCAGATCACCACGGTGTCGCTATGACGCTAGTTGCTGTGCTATTGGTTGCTATGATACCGGTTGTGTGTCCTCTGCAGGAGTCTGGCGCTCCCATCCTGACGGATGACGTCAGCCTGCAGGTGTTCATGGACCACCTGAAGAAACTGGCCGTCTCCAGCGCCGCCTGACTTGCTGCTTGACCCAATAACAAACGAGCGTAGCTCGACGTCCTCCTGCTCTCAGCCAATCAGAACAACGTGTTCCTGAAGTCTTTCACAATTAAAACAGCAGTGGTTTTTATACTTTTACTGTAAAGGAGCAACAGGAAGTGAGATCAATATGTAATATGTATAATCAATATGTTCCTTTAGTTAGTGATTATGTATGAAAACCAAGAGCTGCCTGTGGAAAGCGAATTACAAATAACATTCTTCTATGTTTACTAAGATACAATCCTCTGTAATACTTCAGCAGATGTGAATCTGTTTTGTCAGAAAACAAAATATTTATTTGAGGATGATTTTGATTCAAGTCACCTGATCAACGTAACTTGTCCGCCTCATGGTGACGGATTTGAGGTCCAATGTTCTGAGGTTCTAATGACTTATCGCTGTATTGATCATCTGATAGTTTGTTTTCAATGTGTTCCATCTGTATTCTCATTTCTATTAAAACTGAAGAGAACTTTATTGTCTTTATTTTATGACGTAAACCAGCTACAGCAGTAGCGAGTTTAGAGTTTATTTTCTATTTTATGAATGTTCCATAATGCAACAATCTTTTTCTTCTTAATAAAAATAAAGTTTATTAAGTTTTATTGAATCTATTGATGATCGACACACAAACGCAGTTTCAGGGGGTCCCAGTGTTGCCAGGACAACGGGTCCATTAGTCCCGGCGCCGCCCTTCATAACCTGTGACTTCCTGTCATTCTTCTTCACTTCCTCGTGTGTGCGTTTGTCCCCTTTTCAAGGCCTGTTGTATTGGACGATTACCGTGAAATACTCGAGGGGAAACCTTTCCTCAGTGGCCTCTGCATGGAAACATGTTTTAATGTACTCATCTGTTTATAGTTCATGTATATTTGTCTTATTTGATTCCTCTGTAACATGAGGCAATACATGGCTCCGATTCACATCCACATTCTGAACCAACAGGACACTGAAATCAGAATCCCGACGTGTTCGTCTGAGTTTGCGAAGTTTCTTTGCAGGAAACCAGCTCGCCGTATCAAGGCTCTGCACACTTCCTGTCCTGGAGGGAGGGCGTGTGGAGGAGGAACCAGGAGAAGCTGGATATACAGAGGCAGCGAGAAGAGAAACTCAACGTAAAGGAGATAAACGAGGAATTGGACGGTAAGAAAAGCTTCACCTTGGCGTTTTAAACGTTAACCCAATTAAAGCGATAACGAGATGTGGGACACGAAGCTTCCAGATCTCGTGTCCTCAAACTGCTCTCAATTTCTCTGATATATTGATGGATAAACATTTCTATAAATGATGGACATAATTCAACTCTACTTTTGGAAAGTTCAGAATAAAACTGCTTCACTCAGACGGCAGCATTTATTTTTAAGTGGACTAAAGTCTGACTTTATTATGGAAAACTGGAGAAATGACTCGCGTCGTAGTGGTAGAAACTATCTTGTGTGTTCACAGGATCACAGATTGTAATGATTTCTAAATATGTATAAACATCAAGTAACTTGTTTATGACATCGTATAAACCTTCAGGAGAAGTAGAAGAACAAAATCTATCTTTCTATATCACAGCTATTTGTGTTATAACCCATTTATTACATGTTTACATGCTAGCATGCATTATAAACCCTGTACTACATGTGCATAAGTTAGTGTGTTATAACCCATCTATTACATGTTTACATGCTAGCATGCATTATAAACCCTGTATTACATGTGCATAAGTTAGTGTGTTATAACCCATCTATTACATGTTTACATGCTAGCATGCATTATAAACCCTGTATTACATGTGCATAAGTTAGTGTGTTATAACCCATCTATTACATGTTTACTTGCTAGCATGCATTATAAACCCTGTATTACATGTGCACAAGTTAGTGTGTTATAACCCATCTATTACATGTTTACTTGCTAGCATGCATTACAAACCCTGTATTACATGTGCATAAGTTAGTGTGTTATAACCCATCTATTACATGTTTACATGCTAGCATGCATTATAAACCCTGTATTACATGTGCATAAGTTAGTGTGTTATAACCCATCTATTACATGTTTACATGCTAGCATGCATTATAAACCCTGTATTACATGTGCACAAGTTAGTGTGTTATAACCCATCTATTACATGTTTACTTGCTAGCATGCATTATAAACCCTGTATTACATGTGCACAAGTTAGTGTGTTAGAAACCCTTTTACATGGTATAGTGTGTTTTAACCTTCATTAAATATAAGATGCTGATGATTTACACCATAATGGCATTAGAGGACGTTCACTCTGCCTGATTTTTTTTCCTATCGTAACAGACTCAGAGAAGATGGAGTCTTCGTTCTGCTGGTTACCCCTTGTGATCTTCTTCAGAACCATCTGGGCCTCTTCGCCGCCTTACACTGTCCACAGTGATCGGGTCAGCTTCCACCAGGCCTCCGAGCTCTGCCGCCCCGGCGTCCTCACCAAGCTCTCCAGCCAACAGGAGGTCCGCGATGTCCTCGGGTTTGTCTCCGGCTCAGCGACTCCGTTTCAGGAGGAATTCAACTTCTGGGTCGGGCTGAAGAAGCTCAAGGATGAGTGCGTCATTCCCACGCTCCCTCTGAGGGGGTTCAAGTGGACCGAGGATGGCAGTCAAGAATTCCAGGTGAGCCAATGGGCACAGGAGCCGCAGGACACCTGCACGGCGGTGCGCTGCGCGGTGCTGAATGGGCGGTGGGATGGGTCCAACTTCACCAGCTGGGGACTGGTCCCGGTCAGCTGTAAGAGCAACTACCAGTTTATCTGTAAGCTGAGAGATGGAGGAACCAGTGCCAAACCAGCAGAACCAGAACCAACAGAACTAGCAGCACCGGAAACACAAAATGCAGCATCGCCGAGACCACCAAAATCCGTAGCATCAGAGCCAACTTCCCCACCAAAACCAGCTGGATTAGAACCAACAGAACTACCAAAACCAGCTGCATCACAATCAACAGCAGTACTCAAATCAGCTGCACCAGAACCACCAACGCATGCTACTCCGGCTAAATCAGAACCAAGACCTTCAACACAACAACCAGACACATCTAAACGAGAACCTGGGCTTCCTTCTCTCGGGCCGAAGCCTGAAACTCGACCTGAGCTCGGTTCCGGTTCCTGTCAGAACCCCCTCATCCCCAGTGCTCGCTCCATCAGCTTGGACAACAGCAGCCGGATCCAGGTGGAGTGCTGGTCCTCTGACCGGGTGGAGCTGCTCTGCTCGGGCCATCCTCCTGTCTGGGGACTTCTGGACGGCTCGCCGGCAAACTTCTCCACTGTGTGCGTGCCGTGTGGATCTGGCTTCCGGAAAGACGAGTCCGGATTCTGCGTGGACGTGGACGAGTGCGCCGGCGCCGCCTGCAGGCACAGCTGCCTTAACACGGCAGGCTCCTTCAGGTGCTTCTGCTCCAACCAGGACGGGGAACGCGTTGACGAGGACTCGCCGGCGTGCGCCGAAGCCACGATGGCCGGCGTCCTGATGCCGGTGCTGGTTGCCACGGCGACGCTGGCGTTGCTGGTGCTGGTCGTTGCGGTGACGGTGAAATGTTGTCTGATAAGGCGCTCAAAGACACGCGCCATGAAGAAGGCCGAGAAGATGGGGATGAAGAGCGATGAAGACTCCTTCCAAAGGCCGTGAGACATCGCCAGTGTGCCGCCACCTTTTTACAATTTGTATGTTTTAAATGTTGAAATATATATAAGTCACTCTGAGACAGGTGAACTTCGACCTCATTTGAACATAAAACATTAGCAAGTTTTTTGTGATATTTAAGAGAACGTGAAGAAGGAAAATTGAATCAATAAAATTATTGCCTACGGCAAAACGGAAGGCGTTTTTTCTGTACACGTATATAGATGATTGAAGTTGAAAAGTACATTTCTGGATTATGAATTATTTTAACATAATGATAATTGTTTATACCTTTTGATCAATAAAGATTATTGCTATTTAAAAATGAATTTTTATATGCGTGTTTCTCTGGTAAATAAAGTAATCAACGTGAAAGTGAAGAAGGGACGTGAGGATCGCTGGATTCGATTGGTCCAAAAAATTGCTAAAAAACCATGAACTCTGGAAAACGTCATGGGGTCAATTCAATTTCTCATTTTATTTTGTAAAGCCCAAATTACAAATTAGCCTCAGAGGGCTTTACAGTCTATATTAGCATAAATTGCATTTCTATAAAAGTAGATGTTATTCCTAAGAAGTCCGCTGGGGGTCGCACTGTGGGGGGCGGGTGCTCAAACCAAAACAAAAGGGCACCCATTGCCAAAATAAAGCAGACTAAAAATATGAATAATAAAATAAACAAACAGTGGGATATTTTCCCACTGCTTCTGCTTTCAGTCTCTCTTTTCTTGGCATTTTGCTTCACACTTTGTAAATGAGAGAATTAGTGTTTTGCGTTGTTACATAATTGTTTTGTACTGTTTTCTTTTACAGTTGAAGCATAAGCAGCATCACACTAATAATGTACCACAATATACCGTCATGTAGCTCAACTTAAGACCGACCTTTCATCTCAATAATTGATTAAACAAAACTAGTAAACTAGTCTAATTGTAGAACAGTTTAGATGTAGAGACGCTACGGCGGCCGGGGGGCGGGGCGGACGATGGAGACGCTACGGCGGCCGGGGCGGACGATGGAGACGCTACGGCGGCCGGGGGGCGGGGCGGACGATGGAGACGCTACGGCGGCCGGGGGGCGGGGCGGACGATGGAGACGCTACGGCGGCCGGGGGGCGGGGCGGACGATGGACACGCTACGGCGGCCGGGGCGGACGATGGAGACGCTACGGCGGCCGGGGGGCGGGGCGGACGATGGACACGCTACGGCGGCCGGGGGGCGGGGCGGACGATGGACACGCTACGGCGGCCGGGGGGCGGGGCGGACGATGGACACGCTACGGCGGCCGGGGGGCGGACGATGGAGACGCTACGGCGGCCGGGGGGCGGGGCGGACGATGGAGACGCTACGGCGGCCGGGGGGCGGGGCGGACGATGGACACGCTACGGCGGCCGGGGGGCGGGGCGGACGATGGAGACGCTACGGCGGCCGGGGGGCGGGGCGGACGATGGAGACGCTACGGCGGCCGGGGGGCGGGGCGGACGATGGACACGCTTCGGCGGCCGGGGGGCGGGGCGGACGATGGACACGCTACGGCGGCTGGGGGGCGGGGCGGACGATGGACACGCTACGGCGGCCGGGGGGCGGGGCGGACGATGGACACGCTACGGCGGCCGGGGGGCGGACGATGGACACGCTACGGCGGCCGGGGGGCGGACGATGGACACGCTACGGCGGCCGGGGGGCGGGGCGGACGATGGACACGCTACGGCGGCCGGGGGGCGGACGATGGACACGCTACGGCGGCCGGGGGGCGCCACCTACCGTCGAGGTTGAAGAGGAACCAACGCGGCTCGGACCGAGGTCCTTTATTAGCGTGAGATATGGATGTGAAAACATGAGCGTGTGTCACACGGTGAAACCGTGAGAGTTGGCGGCTCTGTGACAGCCGGGTGCTGGAGAGGTCTGACGGTCCCGTTAACTACACTGACGTCACTAACATGCGTCTCCCGTCGCATCTGATCTACGCAGTTAGTGGAAGTGGGGTCGTATTCCCTAAACACCGCGTTGTCTTTGCTAACTCGTGGATTCTCCTTCAGCCGGTGACGTTTCCCGCAGAGGGAAGGTTGTTAGGTAGAGACGTTGGGAGATCTGTTTTACTATTGGAATCCAGCCTTCGTTTCGTGTGTCTTAATATGAACGGGAGTATTGTTGTTTCAGACGCGAGACCGGTGATCTTCCGGTTCCACCATAAGGCGCGGACACGTCGCTTCTTCAGTCTCCAACGTCTTAAGGTCCAACATGAATCTTTGGGAAGCCCAATCCGAGATAAAGAAGCTGCTGAGCCACGTGAAGCCGAGTGACGTCCGTGGTCTGCTGACGTGGATCCGGTGTTCAGGTACGTCCACCAGTTCCCCCGATGGTGGACTCACCTGATGGAGGACTCACCCGATGGAGGACTTGATGGAGGACTTGATGGAGGACTCCCCTCATAGAGGACTCACCCGATCATTCTGACTTCTTGTTTCTGCAGACGAGTTCGACGACTTTCTGTCCAACAACCAGACGAAAATTCTGAAGAACATCTCTGAAGATCTGAGAGGGAGTCTTCCTCCAGATGCCATGTTTTCCTCTGAGGTTACTGCTTATAACAAGGTACTAGTATATGTGTGTGTTTATATAATATATATGTACATATATATGAACTGATGAGGTTGTCACAGATGCAGCAGTGCTCTCGCCCAACGATCCACGTGGACAGTTTCCTGTATGATGAAGATCAGGTGGACTTTCTGTGTGAGGACGGAACCATGAGTCGGTCCTATTGTCTTACCTGTGGATCCCACAGAACCGCCCCTCTGGGTCAGAACATATCTTCATCATCCCACACAAGTCTAGCACGCTTTATCATATTCATCCTCTTCTTCTTCCTCCTCAGACTTCATCTCTCACTCATTCTCCATATCGGAACTTTGCTTCCTGTTCGAGAACGTTCTTCCAGACCTGAGCGGTCAGCTTGTGGTGGACGTGGGCTCCAGACTGGGAACGGTGCTGTACGGGGTGAGAGGATAGCATGCTAACAAGGTAGCATGCAGACATGCTAATGAATACATGCTAATATGGTGACTCGCTGACATCAATAGAGACAATGTACAACAAACACAGGAAAGACTAAGTGTGTTTGTGTGTGTCCAGGGTCATGTGTTCAGTTCCGCCTCTCAGCTGATTGGTTTAGAGATCAATGAGGAGTTTGTCAAACTTCAGAATAACATCCTGCAGAAATACAAGATGACCGACCGAATACAGGTACACACACATTATAAACGTGTGTGTGTATAATATGTACACACACACTACACCATATAACTTTCTTCTCCTTCAGGTTCTGCACACGGATGTTCTGCTACAGAATGTTCTGCTGCAGAAGGCAGATGTTCTCATCCTGAACAACGTCTTTGAGTTCTTCATGGAACCCAGTGAACAAGTCAGGTCAGTACACACAAACACACCCACACGCATTCTCAATCTTATCATGTGGAACAAGAATGACATTTTTCAATGTGTGTGTTTGTGTGTAGAGCGTGGAGGTTCGTCATGGAGAACTTCAGGAAAAAAGGATCTCTGCTGGTTTGTGTTCCTGGTCTGCAGGAAAGTCTGAACAGTCTGCAGGTGAAGAACATCTAGAAAGTGTTTAAAGTACATGTGTAAAGTGTAAAGTGGTGCTCTAGTGTGTGTGCAGTGTTTGAGCACACGTGTCGGGCAGAGGGGTGTGTCGGTGTGTATTCAGTGAGTGGACAATTGTACAAAAAAAATCCAGACTTTCTGGGGTGGCGCCTGGAGGGGCCTCTCTTCTTCAATGGTAGGAGAAACACTGGTGTGTGTGGACCTGTATTCGATCTGTCGGCTCGGGTCAAGCACACACACACACACACACACACACACACACACACACACACACACACACACACACATCAATAGGGGTGAATGATGACATGGAGTGTTAAAGGGTTCTGATTGGTTGGAGGAATACAAATTCAGTTAATTTACTATTTACCAGTGTCACCTGATCCCTGTAGCTCCACCCCTCCTCCATGTGAGATGAGGTCAGAGTGTAGCGAGGTGGTGGAGTTTGAGGACCACTTGCTGTTTGTATCCAACAGGTAGACCTGCAGCTTGGCTGGGTGGAGGAACTTCCTGTGGACCACAAGGTTTACCTGGGCGGAGACATGGACCAGGATGCACTGACACAGATCCACCTGTACAGGGTCATGTGACCTTGACCAGACCTGCTGGTACCTCTGTTTCAATCTACAAACATTAAAATAAAGTGTTTTCTTGTATATAGAACTATTTCATTCACATTTAAAACATTTCTGATTATAAATGTGATGTGAACAAACCCTTTGTTTTGTTTACAGGAAATAAATGATGTATTCTCTATCTGGACCGTGTTATTATTTCTATTAATATTAGCATTATTATTATATTAGCATTAATATTGAAACTATTATCAGTATTGTATATCAATAGTATTATCATTAGGATTATTTTAAGTGTTATTATCCCGCTCTAAAGTAAAGTGACAATTAGTTTACAGCTACATTTTTTTTTTTAATGAACAGTGGATTACAAATAAAATACATTACATCACAGGTCATTTAGCTCAGTGGTCCCCAACCACCTGTCGTTTGGTACCGGGCCGCACCACAGAAAGCTTATATATATATATATATATATTTTTTTTTTCTGAAAAATGTTTTATTTTGAAAATTGACCGGATTTTCTCCTAACTATGTGCGCTCGTGCCTCTGACAGCTTCCCCACGCGTCACCAGGCGTTTTTCTTCACGTTTAATATTGTCCTCTTACCGCGCGCGGCAGTCTCGCCCACCAGCGAACACGGGTGTCTTGCTCAAAGCCACTTCAACATGGGACTTTGAGCAGCCGGAGCTCGAACCACCAACCTTGCATCCTCCTGCCGCATCATTTCCTGCTGTCGCTCACTCTGCGTCATCAGGTCCCGGCTTCCTGCCGCTTCCTCCTCTGTCGTCACTGGTGCCGTTACCAGGGCAACCATTGGCTCGCAGCGGAAGAGTGACGGTACGGCCGACAAATAGGAATCAGGAATCATTTATTGCCACAATATGTGACATACAAGGAATTTGGCGGTTGGTGCGTAACAGCAGACAGTACGACAATGGACGACAGCAGTGCACGAGGGACACAATACAATATAATGCTATGGGTTAGTAGTATAAGGCTATGGGTTTGTTTAAAAATAAAGTAATAAAAGTTGGTTAAAAATTAAAAAATAAAGTGCACCAGCGAACAGAAAGTGACAAGTTAAAGTGACGTGTGCAGTGTGAAAGAAAGTGACCGGTGTGATGTCAGAGTCAGTCAGTGGGGGACCGGGCTCTGTTGATGAGCCCGACTGCCGACGGGAAGAAACTGTTGGTGTGGCGGGAGGTCTTAGTCCTGATGGACCTCAGCCTCCTGCCAGATGGAAGGGGCACAAACAGTTTATGTCCGGGGTGAGAGGGGTCGGCTACCATCTTTTTAGCTGCTTCAGAGACCTGGAAGCAAACAAGTCCTGCAGGGACGGCAGATTGCAGCCGATCACCCTCTCTGCAGAGCGGAGGACACGCTGCAGCCTGCCCTTGTCCTTGGCTGTGGCTGCAGCGTACCAGACGGTGATGGAGGAGCAGAGGATGGACTCCATGATGGCCGTGTAGAAATGGACCATCATCGTCTTTGGCAGGTTGAATTTCTTCAGCTGCCTAAATAGGCGCGAAGGATGAGAGCAAAGCTCCACCCACTTACTCTATGAGGTGCGTTCATGTGACACTCAACAGCTCGGAAACACACGAACATTTAACTGGTAAACAGCAGTGACCAGGTCCTGGAGCTCTACTAGTTTTGTTTCTGTTTTAATATAAATTTAAATTCGTATGTTTGTTGTTTGAATGAAGATGAGATCAATAATGAATCTTTTACCACGTGAACCCCTTATTTTAATGATTTGACTCCCACCAGACCACCACCGAGGCTCTCTGGCAGACATTTTGAGCCCTTGAATTACCCACAAATCCTTGCTACGTGACGTTAAAAAACGGGATAATGAGCATGGAGGCGAAAAAATGTAAACAAAGAGTACGGCATGTGTGTTCAGAATGTCACATTAAATTATATACATTTAAAACATTAAGGATTAAAGACGAAGGGCAAAAAACATGAAATCTGACAAAATGTATTCATGAAGTAATTTTACAAAAAGATAAAACACTATTTAAAATGACTTAACTTCTGAGGAAAGAGCCTGAAAGACGTTCAAATCAGAGAGTAAAACGTATGACATCATTTCACGGAGGGGTCAGAGGGACATGGCGCCGTAGAGTACCAGAGAGCAGCGGAGCACTGAGATTCCCCAGCTTCGCGAGGGTCCCTGAAGTAGGTGAAAACTTGGTCAACAAGCCGCCAGTTGAGCAGCTTTCGGCTTCATCCCGGGACGACTTCTGCTTCTCCGAGACTGAGGACCGGGTTCACCGCCCCGTCGTGTCTCCATCTTGTCCCCGAAGAGACGGTAGAGTCGGGATGCGTGTTTCTATTGTGTGGAGGAGAAGCACAAGAAGCTCCATGTGCGCAGATTAACGGACTCTAACAAAAGACCCGCGCGCTGCTCGCCCCCCCCCCCCTCCCTCCCCCAGCGCTTTCCGCGTGGGACTCCGGTTCTCCCGGGACACCGGACTCTGGTTAGTTCCGCCCCGGTCTGGCTCTCTAGTCCAGTTCATTTTGACCCGGTTTCCCTAGTTTTATTTCCACAAGATGCCCCTGCTCCACCGGAGAGCCTTCGTCCGGCAGAGACCTCCAGCGGACCTGCGCCCGGACGAGGAGGTCTTCCTCTGCAAGATCACCCACGAGATCTTCAGAAGCTACGAGTGAGTACCCGGATCACCGGGTCACCGGCGGCCCGCTCGCAACGGACGCTCGAGCCGCTCGACCAACTTTCGATGACAGTTGGTCGTTGGGCAAACTTCCTCACAACAACCCTCAAACCCAACTTCCGGTTCCTTGAAGCGTTCTCGGGCGGTGGACCGGTTACCGCGTCCGCCCCGAGGCGGGAAACGGGCTCCCACAGGCCCGGTGTAATGTTAGCTGAAGTTATCTAACTTAGCTACCCCGGTAACGTTAGCTAAGTCAGCTAACCGCGTTAGCCGTTAGCAGTGAGGCGGGCCTGCCGCCGCTGAGACTCACCTGTCCTCCCGACAGGTGAGTCTCTCTCCTTCCTGTCGATACAAACTAGTCAAAGCGAAACAGAAATGCCGCTCATTTGAAATGCTAGACTTCTTGCTCTCGGATAATCTCCATACTGGTCATAACCTGATAGAACCAGGTGTACAGGTAGGCTCCCAGGTGTGACCCAGACGTCTCCGACCTGCTCAGCGGTCAGGACGTCCTGTGTGATTCTCAGAGAAGACTTTGGAGCCGGTTTGCAGACCGGACCTGCAGTCAGAGAGGTGCCACCTGCCGTAGTGGATGACGTTGATTGATCGGGTATTGATCAGAGGTTCTGGTTGTGGTCCTCCAGTGAGTTCTTCGAGAGGACCATCCTGTGTAACAGCCTGGTGTGGAGCTGCTCACTGACGGGCCGGACCGGGCTCACCTACCTGGAGGCCACAGACAGCGAGCGGCGGGCCCGGCTGAGCCTGCAGAGCTTCTCTGTGTCTCTGCTCCACCCGCTACTCCACCTGGCCGCACACAGCCGCTGCTGCAGGCTGACGGAGCTCTGCGAGGTCGTCTATGCCTTTGTCAAGGACCGCTTCTTCCCTGGGGAGACGGTGGACGTGGTGGGACGCAACGGGGCGAGGTAGGTGGGGGGAACGGAAGCAGCAGTCTGTCTGTTGTAACATGTGAGATGATCATCAGGGGTGATGGTGTGCGTGTGTGTGCGTGTGCGTGTAGACATGTGTGTGAGATCCTGCAGGTCCTCTCTCCTCACTCCAGTGCTAATGGTCGCTCTAAACCATCCGGCGGCGACGCCATCGTCATCAGCGACAGCGACGAGGAGAGCGAAGCCTTCCAGAGTCCCACAGTCAACGGGTCAGTGGGTCAAAGTCTTTAGGAAGGGAGAGGTGCATTGTGGGTAACGGGTGTGTGCAATAGAAATGAGTGGATGATTTCTTAATGTTCGTCAGCAGGAAGAAGAGGAAGAAGAAGCCTTTGAGTCCGTCAGTTTTTAAATACATGGTGAGGATGATGAAGGCGGAACACTCGGAGCCGTTCACTGTGACAGCCAATCACATCAGGTGAGCTGCAATAACCAGCATTGTTCGTATTATTTACCAGTGTAGGCGCCTGGAAACAAAGAGGCAAGTATTCCTTTTGACTACAACGTGTGACCGTTTGTTTCTATCCAATAACTTTTTAGATTTTGAACGTCAAAGTAACAAGTTAATACAAATGTAATCACCATAATAAATACATTGAATAGTAATACAAACTGTAAGTGCAAATAAAGTTCTAAAAGTAACTCAAAATAGCAATAAAGTCTTTGCAAGTGACGAGCGTGTTGAGGATGTTCATCTCCTTCATGTGAGGATGACGATGCTCGGTACTAAAAGACAAAAACACTCCGCTTTAATTATCACCGTGTAGGTTTTTATTATGCTACAGTGAATCTCTCGTAATTGTGTTGATATGAAATTATTTTTTTCCACAATCTTGTGTTTGCAGAGTGCTAATTGGAGGTTCTTCACAGCGAATGAAAAGACAGGCTACAATAATTCACATTTATATTTAACATAACAGCGTTAGCAAGCATCCTCCACGTAAGTGTGAACCGTACGCTAACAAGGTTAGCCGTACTTAGCTAGCTAAACTTGCCCGTGAGCAGAAGACGTGGAGGCCTTTAAATGTGCGTGCGTTGCCGTCACGCTGCTTTGAAACGACATCTGTGTTCTGGTTCGCTGATGAAACACTCGCAGACTTTTTCGACTCTGCCGCGTTCAACTTGATAAACGTCTCGTCCCTGGTGCATGTGGACAGCAGAAGACACAAAGCGCCCCCAGCACTTCCTATAGTGTGTTGCCATGCTGAATGAAAAAGACCCGTAGCTTTTTATACTATACGACACGTCGGCGACTAACCGCTGAGCCGGGTTGGGTTTAATCCACATGCTCTGTCAGCTGCGTGTGACGAATGAGTCCATAACCATGATGTGACTGAGCTCCTGAGTGGCGACGCTCACACAGTGTTGATGTGGTCCCATAACGACATGCTGATGTTTGTTCAGTCGCAGGAAGACCAGCGTCTCCAAAGAGAGGCTGAAGCTTCTGTTCAAGCAGCACTGTGAACCTCAGAACGGGACCATCGTCCTCAAGGTGAGCCCCCCACACACCACATGATGGCCCCCCTGGTGGAGCCTGAGCCCGATTCAACGGCGGGTAAACACTGCTCGATAACGCCGTAGCACACCAGATGATGTCCAACTCGTCACTCCTGTGTTGATGATGTCCATTCCTGTCCCTCAGTCCTCCACTGTGACAAAGTACCGGCTCTCTGAACAATCCTTCTCTCAGTTCTTCCCTGATGAGCCCCCCCTCTTCCCCTTCAGCCCTCCCGCTAAGGGTGGGCGTGGCTCACCTGGACAGGTAAGGAGGATGTGTGGATTAGATTCATATATCTGATCAGTTTGATGGGACATTTATATCAGAGAATGGGCCATGTTACTGTTATTAATAACATAGATTTGGTATATACTTGGTTGTAAATATTTGTATGCAGTGTTTCCCAGGGTTACAGCCGGCCGACGTGGGGGACACTCGTTGTCCTCGCATGTGCCCATCAGGGCAAACACGCATGGACAATTGTAACCGTAAAAAAGACTTTCTTGGGGTGCCGGTCTCGGTCTATCTATACCTTGTTCTTTCATTAAACATGGTATTATCTTATGTACATGTCACATGCACACCCCCACCAGGGGACAGAAAGTTGGAAAAATGTCCATCTGGAAGAGATTTAAATGATGTGAGCCGCTGCAGCAGTCTTCGTCCCCCCAATGCGCTCAACATCGCACCTGAGCCAGAGAGCAACTCTAAAGAAAACCCTTCAAAACTGTCTCCAGGCCAGCTCGTCCCTCAGCAAGGCCGCAGAAGAGAAGCTGAAGCTTCTGCAACAGAAAGACGACATGGCAGCTGCAGCGAAGGACCGAGTTCGTCTAAAGAAGGAGAAGGAGGACGTGCAGGAGGCCAGGAGGAGGGAGAGGGAGGACCGGGAGAGAACCAAGGAGGACCAGAGAAAGAGGTTTGAGGAGGAGAAACTGAAGAGGAGGGAGGAGAAGGAGCGCAGGAAGCTGGAGAAGGACAGGGTCCGTACAACAATAATATCATTCCTACTTATTTTAACCAATGAGGATATTTAAGTGTGGTTATTGTAGATGACATAATGAGGCGTGTGGCTCTGCAGGAGCGAGAGAAGCTAAAAGAGGAGAAGAAGAAGTATGCAGAGCGCCTGAAGCTGTGGAGCAAACCCAGAGAGGACATGGAGTGTGAGGACCTGAGGGTCAGTGAACGCACCACAGCTCCCTCTGACCTGCCTATGGCGCCAAATCCAGGCCCCAAGTTTTGATTTGAAAAACAAATATGAACCCGAAAGTTTTGTGTAGAGGGCGGGGCATCAACTGAGAGGGGCGTGTCATCATGAGTGACAGCTTAACAACTGTAAACGCAGCATCCCTGCAATGGCATCCGAGTTTGGTTAAGATATTCACCGATACAGGAAGGTTTGTTAAGCTGCCACGCCCCTCTGCTGATGCCCCGCCTCCTACGCCAGATCAGGGTAAAAAGTCTGAATGTGAAGGAAAAAAAATATTTTATTCTAAACAATTTTAGAACTGATTCAAAACTATATTTAGCCCCCAAAATATCAAGAGCAAAACTTTGGGTGTAGTAGTCGGGCTGAGGGGGGGCAGTACACTGGGTTCTGCTGCGAGCGCCACACAGACTTATTCGCAACACTCGGGATTTTTAATTTTTATTAATTGCAATTAGTCTTTTCAGGAGGGGGGCGTCCCCCTTCTAATGGGAAGAGAAACCTTTGACCTGGATTTGGCTCCATTCCCGCCCTCCTGCTGATCCAGGATCTGTGTCTGTTGCCTCCATCAGGAGCTGCCCAGTCCCGTCCCAGTGAGGACTCGTCTGCCCCCCCACCTCTTTGGAGAAGCTCTGATGGTTCTGGAGTTCCTGCGGGCCTTCGGCGAGGTCCTCGCCCTGAAGGACGAGTTCCCCGAGGGAGTCTCTCTGGGTCAGAACCCCCCCTCCTCTGTACACCAGAGCCCCACCCTCAGCACTGGACCAGAGCGCTGTGCTTCCTCACACGTCTGGTCCAGTTGTCACGTATTATTGACCAGCGGCACGTTGCCTCCCTCTGAACGAATCCGGTTGCAGGCATGAAATTTGCCGTTTTGAAACCATAATAGGTGACCTACGTGAATCGTGTAGCTTCGTTACGTTTTGGGGGGGGATTCATAGGGTGAGTGATGGTTTCAATAATTGTAATATTTTCTGGTCTATCTGACTTAAGTTAGCCAGGAGCTTTGTTGACACAGACGTAGCTAACGTTAGCTACAGCTTGGTGAGTTGAGTCATTTAACGCGACGTTGGCCACCTGGCTAAAGCTGCGGTAGCTAACGCTAGCGTTCTTGAGGAGGTAGATGTTGAGGTGAGGGGGCCGACGAGGCAGAAGGTGAAGTGCTCCACCGTTCTGTCAGCAGACCTGCCAACCTGTTCAAAGTACGCTGGTACCGTTTGTCACTAAACTACGCAAACGTTTGTTTAAAATGAATTTTAGACTAGTTGACCAGCGCACATTATATGTAATGCATGACGAGTATTTAATGACGTGTCCCCCATTAGTCGTTGTCAATCCCCCCCCTCGGTACGCAAAACATGATCCCTGGGACAAAACCAGTTGAAAACCCCCAGAGGGGCGATACCCTTCTCACCTTTTCCACCCGTGACCCGTTTTCATGCCTGTGGTTTCCACGCAGCTAATTAGCGACCCTTGGTGTGTGCGCCCATGTTGTCGAGGTCCTGCCACTTCTAGACGGGTTCTCTTGGTCTACTGTTCAAAACTGGCCGTGTCTCTCCACAGAGGTTCTGGAGGAGGCCCTGGTGGGTTCTGATCCTGAAGGTCCTTTGTGCGAGTTGCTGTTCTTCTTCCTGTCGGCCATCTTTCAGGCTCTGGACGAAGAGCAGGAGGACGTAGCTAAAGAGCAGGCTGAAGGTCCCCCACCTCCACACCCCCACACACAAACCAAACCCTAACCCATGTGTGTACCAGTATGCGTTAAGCGTGTGCGTTTGCTGTGTAGACCTCCCGGAGGCTCTGGATGATGACCACGATGCCACCCAGTCGGCGCTCAGTGCGGTCGCCTCATTGGCTGCCTCGTGGCCTCAGCTGCACCAGGGTTGCGGTCTGAAGCAGCTGGATCTGGACAGCTGCACACTGTCCGAGATCCTGCGGCTGCACATCCTGGCGTCTGGTGCCGGCTGTTACCATGGCAACGCCAAGTTCCGCTACCAGAAGCAGGGCGGGTTCACCTTGATGGACGACCCGTGTGTGGAGCTGCGATTGGCCGAGCCCTTGCTGCTGAAGAGACTGACCAGCACCTCTGTGTACGACCTGACTCCAGGTCAGTCAGGGATCCATGAGGCAGGATGGGTCTAGAGGAAACTTCATGTTGTGGTTCCTCAAGGATCTAGAAGTGTACTGATGAGTTATTGATGTTTCTAGAGGAGAAGCTGAGGATCCTGAAGGCTCTGATGGGGAAGCTGCTGACGTTGGCCTCCAGCAGAGACCTAATCGAGGACTGTGTGGAGGATCAAAGATCTGCTAAACAGGAGCTGAGAGAAATCCGATCCGAACAACACCGCAGAGACCGAGAGGAGGCTGCACTCAGGTACACACACACATCCACACAGTGCTATGTACACACACCGCTATATGTACAGGTACACATTCATTTAGAAAGTTCAAATCTTCAGGGTCCGTCTCCGTAAGGAGGAGAAGCTGAGGGAGCAGGAGACTAGGATGAAGGAGAAGGAGGAGAGACTGAAGGAGCAGGAAATTAAGGGAGGACTCTGCACCAACAGGTGAGACTCAATCCGGTTTCTCTTTGATTTGTTAATCAGTCACTATAATAATAATAATAATAATACATTTTATTTGAAGCGCACCCTTAATGCGACAGAGAAAAAAAGCGCCTTCCTGATTAAGGTTTCCAAGCCAGGTTTCAGAGTGCAGTGAGCGTGCTGCCTTCAGGGACTCAGGGAGACTGCTCCACCTGCGTGGTGGTGCCGAGCAGAAGGCCCGGTCGCCCGTGGTGAGCAGCTTGGTGTTTGGGACCCGGTGGGGTGGAGGTTTGGGGAGTAGTTCTTGCAGATAGAGAGACGCATTCATGAGTGAGTAGTAGAACTTTGCAGTGGATCTGGAATGTGACAAGGAGCCAGTGGAGTGAGTGTAGGACGGTGTTACATGCTCATGTTTGTTTTGGATGCATTGTAGTTTCAGGATATTCTTATGATCCCAGTGAAGTTAATTACAGTAGTGTAAGTAGTCCTTACAGTAGAGATAAAAGCATGGACAAGCTTCTCTGCATCTGACTCCCTGAGGCAAGCGGCGAGACGTGACGTGGCTGCAGGCGGCTCGGGCAGCCTTGATGTAGAGCGGTGTGTCGTCAGCATAACTGTGAATGGACATTCCATGTTTGCTGATGACACGGCCGAGGGGGAGCGTGTAGGTGATGAAGAGGATGGGGCCGAGGACGGACCCTTGCGGAACACCACAGGAGACCGGGAGCAGTCTGGACTTATTTAGTTCTGCTAGAAACCACTTGAGTGCAGTCTGATAGTCCAATGGTGGTGTGGAGGCGCTCTAGCAGGATGCAGCAGTCCAGTCCAGAGGATGAGAAGTGAGGGTGATCATCAGCAGGTCATTCGTCACGCTGAGCAAAGCCGTTTCTGTGCTGTCAGCTGAACGCAATCCTGGCTGAAACTTTTCAAACAAGTTGTTATGCTTGAGGTGATCCTGAATCTGAGAAGCAACTACCTTCTCTAGGACCTTGGTCAGGAAGGCACGGTTGGTTATCTATAGTTGGCTAGAACCTCTGGGTCCAGATGGGCTTCTTAAAGAGGGGCCGGATCACCGCTGGGACACAGCCGGAATGAAGGGCAAGGTTAACAACTCTGGAGGTGAGAGGACCGAGAGGAGATGGGGTCCAGGGTCCAGGTACAGGCAGTAGCTCCAGCCAGGGGGACATGCTTCATTAAGCACGGCGTAGTCCCCTGGTTTATACCAGGTTTCTGTCAGGCACACAAGCCCTTTGTCCAAAATATGGTCTCATATGAGGGGGGTTTATTAGTGAGGGACGCTGTGTTTAGCAGTTCCATGCTGGCAGGAGGCCGAGCTGGAAGTCTCCGTAGTGCCCTGCGATGCACTGCATGTTTCCCGTTGAGCCTTAGATTGGATCACGACGTGTCCCATGACGACTCCTACGTGTGTTTTGCTTCCTGATTCCACGTTGAAACTGTGGCGCAAACCTCTATGGATGTAGCGAGGTCTGTTTTTCAAAATCCCACAATCCTGACAGCAGCTACAAACGAGCACAGCGCCGAGAGCAGCCATCCAGAGTCCGCCGGGTCCTGTTGTATTCCAACACGCGAGGCAGGCGAGGCTCCCAAGTGAATGTGACTATTTAGTGTGATTAAAGGAATGGTGTTCATCATACTGTATCAACATCTGCGTTTAATCAATACACAACTAACAAATCAAAAACTTTGACATTTATTGTCACATAACGAACAACTGAACATATGTTTGACTGCAAATATAAATAATGTTCTCATTAACAAAAAAATACTGCATTTCAAAATAAGAGAAAATAAAGAAAATGGTGCATATTCAAATCAAGTGCATCAATTAAGCAAAAAAAAAGGGGAAGAAAAGCTTGAAATCCCATTTTCTGTTTCACATTTGCACTCAACTGTCTCAGCAAATTATACATAATGAATCTACACATTTCAACAATTGAACAGTGTGTGTGTGTGTATATATATATATATATATATAATATACACACATATACTGGTTATTTTAACACTGCAGGTGTCGTTTTCTAGATGAATGTGCTTCTATCGCATGCGTGTGCGTAGAGCTACAGAGCCTTAAGGGAGGAGGTCAGCAGAGACTCCCAGTGACGACACTGGAACCAGAGGGTACAATTAATATGACCAGAAGACAAGTGGCTAGATTTGTCGCTAGTAGGGGTTGCAATGCCTTCTGGGACTTTTAGTGTCAGCCGTTGGCGTCCTGTTGACCGGCGGGCCAGTTATGATGGACATGTGGTATCAAGCCGAAGCCCGCTGGTCTGTGCTGCCGTAAAGACGACCGGAGCTGCTGGTCGGCCCGCGAGCGTCGACCAGCAAAAACTAATGGTTGGTTCGAATGTTCTGATGTGTTTACGCTGTAACTGTTTGCTCTGTGATTCGAGCTCAAATGAAAGAAATCTGAAAGTTTGTCTGTTTTTCTGTCTGCAGTGAGGCTCCTGTAAAACATTTAATTGAGGAAGACGAGGAGCAAAAGTCTTCATTCAACAAGATAACGGGTAAAAAACAAATCCGAATCTCACTTCAGCACTCTTCCTTTCTGCTGAGTCATCAGTGTCGTCTCTCCTCCAGCAGACGTCAACCAGATAGACAATCAGCCGACCTCTGACCCCAAACCCCTGCCCTGCCCCCCCACTCTGCTAAGTGCCAAGGAGCAGGAGAAGGTCAGCCACATGTATATGTCGTTGGGGGGCTTTTAAGGGGGGCTTAACAGAAAAGGTTTGGGAACCCCTGCTGCTCCCTGCCGCAGGTTCGAGAGCTGCAACAGCGGATCCAGAAGGCTGCGTCCTGCACCTGCCTGCTGCCGCTGGGTCGAGACCGCCTGTACCGCCGGTACTGGCTCCTCCCCTCGGCCTCCACCCTGTTTGTAGAGGAGGACGGCTTCGGCCTGACGGAAGACATGCTGCGTCCACGGCCCAGACCCGCACAGGACGCCCCTGCCACGGTGGAGGAGGAGCTTTCCCAGGGGAGGTGGGTTCTTTTGGTATTGTTTGAAAACCTGAGCTCCGGTGATTAGACACAGTTCTAAATATTATTTAAATATTTCCTCCCTGGACAGTGCTGGCACAAGCCCCACCCCCTTCAGCACCTGTGGGCCTCCAGTCAAATGTCTCAACCAATGGTTCTTCTACACCTCGATGGAGGAGGTGGATCTTCTGATTGAGGCTCTGAACCCCAGAGGTCACCGAGAGAGCGGCCTGAGGGAGGCACTGCTGCAGGAGAGAGACAAACTGACCCACCTGATGCAGAGCTGTGACAGGACCAAGTACAGTTCCACAGGTACGCAGGTACATCTACCCTTTAGGGGGCTGGGCGCCACCCTGATGTAATGGTAGATGCACACACAGATAAATGACCTTTCTCGTTTGTCTAGATGATCTGGAGTGCCGATCTGTCCCAGAATGGACTTCTGCAGCTGAGCACGTGATGGAGGGGAGACTGAGAGACTTGTTGCTGGACATTGAAGACCGAATCCACCAGGGAACCTTGGGGACCCTGAAGGTACACACACACACACACACACACACACCTGGTGAACACAGAGGACCAGGCACAGCAGGTGACTCTTCTCCCCCCCAGGTGATGGACAGGCGGGTGTGGCGCTCAGCACTGGGGGCAGGAAACTATGAGCTGCTGTGTTCTGACGGAAGGATGAACGCACGAGTGGATCCTACGGAGGTGGACTCACCTGTCCACCTGAGAGCCAGAGACAGGTACGCAGACGCTCGGATGGTCAGTCTGTCCAGCAGGTAGACGAGAAGACCCAACAGGTGTCTTTTCCTGCCCCGAAGCCGCTCTGTGATCAACTGCTACCTGAGGGACAGAATTTTGACGTCCTCATTGAAATACCAGTGTCTAAGTGTCCCTTTGTCTCCAGACTCCAGGAGCTGAGGTCTGACAGCGGATCGGTGGCAGCGAGCAGCGGGGGCGGGACTCCTCAGCTGGTCAGCAGCTCGGTGCGAATCCTTGCCCAGGCGCTCTCTCACATTGAGCAAGGCATCGAGAGGCGCTTCATCAAAGCTCCGCTGGGTGAGTCCTGGATGATGCTTCCTGTTTACGTTCTGTGTCTTGTATGTAGAGAGCGCTGTTACATGTCTCACGTTTTCACAGGAGACGAAGACTCAAAGAAAGATCCGAAGCCCAAGAAGAACAAAAGGAAAGACGAGGACCAGGCCAGTGATGGTAGAATGTCTTTTTAAAGAACAACCTCTTTAAAGAATAATATTAGTTTCTTTCATTGAGTGGATTCATTCGTCTCTCAGCAGGATGTCATTACCAGAACAGTTTAAAGGACAAAACTCACTGTCTGTCTCTTTGTCCTCCTGCCTGTCCTTGTCCCCTTATCCGTCTCTTTTTGCCTCCCTATTATCCCATCTGTTCCTTTTTGTCACCCTGTCTGTCCACTGCCCGTCTCTCTCTCTCTTTGTCCTTTTATCTGTTCTCTTTGTCTCTCCTTGACCATTTGTCCCCCCCCCCGTCTGTCCTCAGACGGCAGTGACAGCGGTCGGGTCATTAAGACGGTGTTGGAGCGATGGAGAGAGTCCCTGCAGATTTGCACAAGTCTGTCTCAGGTCCGAAAAGTCCCTCATCCTTTTGTCTCATTAGTTGTCTGTAGGTGGATAAAGAAAATCGTATTAACAATCTGAGTTTGGGATTGACATCCAGATGTTTTTGTCCAGGTGTTTGTCCACCTGTCCAGTCTAGAGAGAAGTGTCCTCTGGTCTCGCTCCGTCCTCAATGCTCGCTGTCGCATCTGCAGACGCAAAGGAGACGCCGACAACATGCTGCTGTGTGACAGCTGTGATCGAGGACACCACACCCACTGCCTGAGACCCCGCCTCAAGGTAGGATAGCCACACCCACTGCCTGAGACCCCGCCTCAAGGTAGGATAGCCACACCCACTGCCCGAGACCCCGCCTCAAGGTAGGATAGCCACACCCACTGCCCGAGACCCCGCCTCAGGGTAGGATAGCCACACCCACTGCCTGAGACCCCGCCTCAAGGTAGGATAGCCACACCCACTGCCCGAGACCCCGCCTCAAGGTAGGATAGCCACACCCACTGCCCGAGACCCCGCCTCAAGGTAGGATAGCCACACCCACTGCCTGAGACCCCGCCTCAAGGTAGGGTAGCCACACCCACTGCCTGAGACCCCGCCCCAAGGTAGGGTAGCCACACCCACTCCACGAGACCCCGCCTCGAGTTGGGCTAACCACACCCACTGCCTTTGGTACCATGTCTCGGCTCCATTAGCATCATCCTAACACTACCATTGGCTTGTTCCAGGCGGTTCCAGAAGGGGACTGGTTCTGTCCGGACTGTCGACCTAAACAGAGATCAAGCCGCCTCCCGTCCCGTCAGCGCTCTTCTATTGATGAAGACGAGGAAGAGCCAGAAGAGGAGGAAGAGGAGGAAGACGAGGAGGAGGAGGAGGAGGAAGAAGAGGAGGAGTCAGAGGAAGAAGAGGATTCCGAGAAGGAGGAGGAAGAACCAGTAGTTGTCAGGTAGGTGTGGAAATACTTAACCATGTCCATTTAAAGTGAATTCAGTCTTAAACAGCAGCTTCTCCTTTAAATTCTCTGCAGAACCAAGAAAAACCTGTTCCTGCCCACTAAAGGCAAAGGTCAACAGGCCACTGCCAAGATCTGCACACCTACCTCGGCAGGGAAAAACGGATCTGCCTCCAAGTCAGTATCTGTTGTAGACCTGATCCCTGTTTAGCTGTAGACCAGGTGGGGTTCCAGAAAGCGGGTTATGTGAAAACTCAGAGTAAGTTAACCGTGAGATCAGGGAAACTGAGTTATCCGTTCCAGATAGAGAGGTAAGTGAAACTCTGAGTCAATCACCATGGTAACAGACTCTGGGTCAATCACCATGGTAACAGACTCTGGGTCAATCACCATGGTAACAGACTCTGGGTCAATCACCATGGTAACAGACTCTGTGAACATCACCTGCTCGCTGGCAGGTTTACTATAAGAAACCCGGAGTTTCTACCGTCTCCTCCCACATGACGATGCTGGTAGACACGGATTGTACGTTGCTAACGAATATAATTGACATCGAAGCCGTCGTGGTTCAAAATGCTTTACGTCACAACAGTCTTCCGACCCAGATTAGACGCTTTATCATTTCCAGAGGAATTTTTGTTAGAACGCTACCGCTTTACTGGTAACGAGGAAACATATGGACCACATGTGATTCCTACAGTTCCACATACAGATTAAACATGGTATTGTTTGACGCTGTGGGCTGGTGATGCCCAACCATGTTCTGTTCAAGGACAAGAACGTGCTAGTTATCCATCATCTGTGCTCATCACTACAAACTCCACTGTAGAATGTGAATGGGCAGAGCACTGCCAGTACATAATATTAAGACACACCTCAGTAGCCCCTCTGGATCGCTCCCTGTGGCAGCAGACAGCGTTTCCTCCTCCTCCTCATCATCATCATCTTCTTCCCGTTACTTAAGATGCTGTTTCTGAATACTTTTAACTACCATCTGAGGCAAGATCTGAGTATCTGATATCTATTACAACTGTGCAGATGACACCATCCACAACTGTTGGGTGGGTGGATATATATTAATTAAAACGTAGGCTATATATATATATATATATATACACACACACACTACCGTTCAAAAGTTTGGGGTCACTTAGAAATGTCCTTATTTTTCAATGAAGAGAACATTGATGAAATGAATCAGAAATACACTCTATACATTGTTCATGTGGTAAATGACTATTCTAGGTGGAAACATCTGGTTTTGAATGAAATATCTACATAGTTGTATAGAGGCCCATTTCCAGCAACTATCCCTCCGGTCTTCTAATGGTACATTGTGTTTGCTAATTGTCTACATTTCCAAAAATGTGTCTTAAGTGAAAAGACGTGTAAAACCATCTTATTAGGGGTTTAATTTAATATTTCAAGTAGCCACTGAATTAATATTTACTTTGTTTAATAGCCCAAGTCAATTAAAGAAAATTAATTCAAATTAAAGTGAGGTAATATATTCCATACCTTTTTAACTATGTTTTTAAATTTCATTTTTAGCTGCTTCCAGGTCCTTTTTTCCCCGTTGGATTGCCCCTAAAATGAAAATCCGATTTCATTCCTACTTATATTCATAACTATAAGCTGCGACGATCTCACGGCTAAATGTCATGTCAATGGAACAGTACATTCAAAGTTACGCGATTCTCCCCCACGTCGCTCTCTCCTGTGAAATACGTGCTCATGCTCACCGGCCTGCAGAAGGACCTCCGACTCCATCGCAGGGAAATGGCTCTTATTTACTGTTGTCATGGTGACTCGTGCTATCGGGGCTCCGTCGATGATGGCTTTTTATAATCGTCAGCTTAACTCACGGTGAACATACTGACGCAGATCAGCTGTTCTGGAACCGGATACTCTGAGACGGGAATCTGAGTTCAAGGATAGACTCAGTTTGTTGAACCTCCTTTCTGGAATACCCCCCTGATCCCTGTTACCTGTAGCTCTAATTCCACATTCTATCCAATCACAGGTCCTCAGGTAAGAAGGCCAACTCGTCTGCAGGTAAAGCTCCGGCCCGTTCTGGGAGTCGGCTCAGTGCTCGTCTGAGCCACGAGATCTTGGCAACAAACACCAAAACCTCCTTGGCTCAGCCCGAGCCCCTCAAGAGGCAGCCGAAAGGTAAATACACGCCTGGGTACCCCGATCAATCAACGGGTAAAACCCGCCACACTTCACGTTTCCATTCTGCTCCGCCCACAGAGGTAGCTCCGCCTCCTAAACCCTCCAGACCCGTCCTTCCGCCCTCCTCCTCCTCCACCCGGCGCTCCTCCGGCAGGAACAATGGCGTCCATGAGCTGTCGGCCTGTGAGCAGCTGACTGTGGGGCTCGTCAGACATGAGGACAGCTGGCCTTTCATGAAGCTGGTGTCCAGGACTCAGGTGTGTGTGTGTGTGTGTGTGTGTGAGATGATCCTCAGCAGTCTGTTAACTCTCACATACCTGTCTGTAGGTGCCAGACTACTATGACATCGTCAAGAAGCCGATCGCTCTCAGTACCATCAGAGAAAAAGTCAACAACTGTGAATATCAGACAGCAGGTGAGGAGACACACAAACTAACGCACCCCCTGCTTTATGGTCAGTTTGACTCCATATAGACCAATGTTTACTCAGGAAAAAACTCAAGCAAGACGTAGTCCTGTTCTCGGTCTTCTATGGGACCAGAGCTGGCGCTCCCTGCTGGTCACTGCAGAGAATGCAGAGAACTAGAGGTTGATGACTGATTCAAACCATGAAGACCAACAACACCAGACTTAAACTTATGGTTTTAATGCTGTTCGTCCCTGCAGGGGAGTTTGTCTCCGACGTGGACCTGATGTTCTCCAACTGTCTCCAGTATAACCCTCGCCACACTAACGAGGCGAAGGCGGGACATCGTCTGCAGCAGTTCTTCTACTCGGAGCTTAGCAGACTCGGCCTATCGGAGCAAGGCGCCACTCCCCCGGCTAAGCGCTCCCGATACTGAATCAAACGCACCCTGTGACCTCCTGACCCCCTCCTTCCCTCCCCTCCCTCACACCTTGTGGTCTGCTAAATTGCTGCTCTATGACCTGATGGAGCGCAGGAGTCAAAGGTTAAAACAAACGTTCTGAAGTTTTGTCGTCTTAGGGTTCATGAAACGTTGAGCAGATTTGACCTGCTGACCTTCAGGGTGTTTACTTCCTGTCCATATATGTGGACATGTAGCAACATTCCAGTGGAGTTGGAGGACAATGGAGACAGATAGTTGGACACAGATACGGTGGAGGACAGACCGTAAAGACAATGGAGAAGGTAAAGATAATACAGGCAATGGAGAAGGTAGGGACACAAGACAGACAATGGAGAGAGACAATATAGACGGTAGGGACCAAGAATAGAGCAAATGGAGACAGGCAATAGAGGCAAGTTCACACCAGCATCAAAACAATTTCCCATCAGGCATTTTGTTTTCTCTCAGGGACAAAAATAATTTAGATTTAAATGAGAAGTATTTTTTTACCGAAGCAGAGCATCAGCGGGCAACAAGGTCTCTTCAACGAGATGTGATTTATGAATAAAAGTGAAATAAGTCATCTGCAGCTGAAGGTCTGTCTCTCTCCTGTGTGTAAGGACTTAGTGTAGCATAAAGACACCAGGTGTGAAATGAATAGGTGGAACTGTTCTTTTAGCAGGGTTTGTAGTTTGTTCTTCCTGCTTTGTTAATGGGTTCTTCTGTGGTGTTGGTGTAACTGCTGTGTCCGCCTCCCTGCTGTACACTACACTGGAGCCACTGCTGCCTATTTATTTAGTTCCTTGTTGGATTTATTTATGACTGATGGAAGCTTCCTGATGCTCTTTGTTCTCATGTAGAAATAAACTGACTTTCATAACGCAGGAGCTGCTAACCGTCTGATTTATTCCCAAACGAGTATTACTGGTAGTATTTTTACAGCATTAGAATACGAGTTCTACCGAGATACTGACAGACTTCAGCACACTATCTTATAAAGTATAGACCGCTAACCGAGCCGTACTTTTAAGAAGTACTGCTGTATTAGTAGTACTTGTAGCTGTTATTGGTAACGGTGGTGTAGTAGTAGCAGTGGTGGTGGTACTTTCCATATCCATATTTTGTAATCGAAGTATTGTTAGTTATTTATAGTAGTAATATATTCGTAGTTGTATTGTTAGTATTTGGGGTACTAGTACTAATGTATATTAACATGGTTCCAGTCCCGTCCGGTCGGAGTGTCATGGCCCCGCCCCTCTCCTCCTGAGACCCCTCCCCCTCCTCCCTCCTCCCCCTCCCCCTCCTCCTCCGGTCGGACGGACACATTCTCCGCTACCTTTCACTCCGGAGAAACTCCGAACTCACGAAGAAACCGCGTGCACAACATGGTAAGAGCCCCCGGGACCCCCCCCGGTTCCAGGTGGTCTGGGGCCTCCGCGCCTCGCGTTCACGTGCAGACCGGTCCTCCGGGTCCCCGGTGGACCGTTATGTGGCTCACCGGGGAGCGTGACGTGAACTAGCATGGCCGCCGCGCCCGTTAGTTAGCAACTCGGTCCTTCTGCCGTTACTTGCGATTACGTCACTGGCGGCTCCTACGAACGGGCTTTGATCTGACGACGGTACCGGACGTTTATCCGGTTCGATCTCGCTAGTGGTCCGCGTTCCGGGCAGAGACGCTCCTGCCCGGGGCCGTGTGGCCGGCGGCGGCCATCTTCTCTCCGCTGTGGCCCTGCTGACTGGCCCGCTGCATACCGGGACTAACCGGGACTAACCCGGACTAACCCGGACTAACTCACTCAACTATCGTTAAACCGGTCCAGCTAAAGGAGTCTGGATTTAGTCCCGGCTCATTTTCAGTTATTGTCTTTCTCTAGTTGTCTGTCTGAGGCTTTACTGTTGTTAGTGGTTAGTTAATGTTACTAGTTACTTCGGGTTAGTAGTAAGTCAGATGGGTCACTGGTTAGTTAGGGTTAGTGGTCATTTCAGGGTTATATAGTGGTTACTGCTAAGCTAGTGGTAGTTTATAGTTAGGATTGTAGTGTTATTAGATTTGATAGTAGGTAGTTAGATGGTTACTAGTTGGTGTTGGTAAAAGTTAGTTTGTGTTGGTTGTTAGATGGTTTTAGTAGTTTGAGTTAATGGGTTATAGTGTTTGTATTTGTAGTTTGCGTTACTGGTGATCAGCCTGGTAACTAACCAGTTGAACCAGCAGATAAGTCACTTGTTTTTGTATTAGTTTTTTTTTCGTAATGATTTATTAAATATACATGTTATTGTTCATTTTTGATGATTGATCAGTGATGAACATTTATTGACCGGCAGGATGCGTCAAACCTTCAGTAACTAATACATTTCCCAATGATGGTTATTGATCAGCAGTGACGTCATACGGATATAATGATCATCAGCCGATATATGAATTCACTAAATGAATAATATTAATAATCCTGTTGATCTGAGCAGCTAATGTCCTCAACATGGATCATCTGTTCATTCGTTCCACCATTGATATTATATAAATACATATTACAATAGTGTGAAATGAGTAGCTGTCTGTGGAGCAGAAGAGCTGCTGGAGGTTCCTCGAACCCATGTTTGTCCTCCTGTGAACCAATCACACGTCTCCTCAGGCGTCAGGTGTGACCGTGAACGATGAGGTCATCCGGGTGTTCAACGACATGAAAGTGAGGAAGTCCTCGTCCCAGGAAGACGTGAAGAAGAGGAAGAAGGCGGTGCTGTTCTGTCTAAGTGAGGACAAGAAGAAGATCATCGTGGAGGAGGGGAAGCAGATCCTGGTGGGCGACATTGGGGAGACGGTGGACGACCCCTATGGCTGCTTCGTTAAGCTCCTCCCCCCCAACGACTGCAGATACGGGCTGTACGACGCCACCTACGAGACCAAGGAGTCCAAAAAGGAGGACCTGGTCTTCATCTTCTGGTAGGGTACCGAGCGGGGACTCTGTTCTGATCGATAGTCTCACAGACCAGGACCAGAAACCTGGTCTGGGCTTATAATAAAGTACTGATGAGCTGTGATTGGTCCAACACATGAGCCAATTGCAGAGACCTGTTAGCCACAACACAACTACACACAGTGTATATCTATATAAAAGTGGACAGGTTCCAAACATGATAGGGAGCCTCCTTGCTCCCTCGCCCCCTTCGGGTCCCTGTACATCACTTTGGTAGTGAGTGTCTGCTGTGTCTCAGGGCTCCAGAGAATGCGCCGCTGAAGAGCAAGATGATCTACGCCAGCTCTAAAGACGCCATCAAGAAGAAGTTTACAGGTGAGTAGGTCATGTAATGTCTCCTGTGTCCTTTCCTAACCACTTCTCCTTGGTGGGAAATGTCACGAGGCCGAGCGCAGGTGTGATTGATGGAGCTGCCGTGGCTTGTGTCATGCCTCTGCGCCCCTGGCTGAACTCAGGTGTGTCTCCTCAGGTATAAAACATGAGTGGCAGGTGAACGGGCTGGACGACATCCAGGACCGCGCCACGCTGGCGGAGAAGCTTGGGGGGAACGTGGTGGTGTCTCTGGAGGGCAAGCCGCTGTGATGTCAGAGCGGCGAGCGGAGCCAAGCCAACCGTCGTGCCATCCGGAAGAAGCACCTTACCCCACCTGACCCGCACCGCTCCACGCAGCCGCTCCGCATCGTGTCCTGAAGGAGTTTAGCATCTTTAGGCCTTTGTTTTTCTTTTTGTTCGTTTCGCTTTCTTTCGACTTGAAGGAGACCTCATTAACATAATGATATGCAAACCCCTCCCCCTTTGTTGCCACATGACTTCTGTTCACCTGGCAGAATAAAACCAGAAATGACTCACTCCCAGACCCCCGGACGGTTGTCTCTCGCTAACAGCCAGAGCTTTGCCAAAAAGTCCATGTGAAGGAAGCAGCCACACGCGTGGAAGGCGGGCTCCGCAAAGCTCCGCCTCCTGCCGCGCAAGGGTCATGACGCTTTTATTACATATGACTTTATTTATTATTGTAAAGTGTTGTTTCTTCTCCGCTCGTCGTTGCTATGCACCAAGAGAAAGAGCACTTTGTTGACACACTACAGGTTCACGTCACCGTGGTAACGGCCTCCTTCCAGCTGGTCGGCGCCTTACTTTCAGTTTGAATGTAACCGTCACACCAGTTAGTTAGACTGCATTTATTTTGTAAAGAAACACTACAGGAAGCAGATTTGACCCTAGCAGTGAGAGACAACAACAATAACAACAACAACAACAACCCGACGACATCTGGAGCCTTAAAGTTGAAACGTTGTTTCTGAGATCACATGAAGCCACTGCAATAAAAGCTTGTGGCAGAGCCAACGCCTCGTGTCTGCTTCCACCAACCACTGGGGTTGTTCTCCTTAGAAGCTCTATGGGAGTCACCTAGAACCATCGATCATCAGGACAACCAGCAACTCAACCAGCGTGACCCACCTAGAACCTCATAATAACCAGAGATGTGAAGTATGAACCCAGTAGAACCAAGAACATCTGGCATGACTCTAGGTGATCGATGTAGAGCGGAATCCATTACCAGTGGGAACCTATTAGAACCATTAAGTGTCCAGTTAACCCCACTAGAACCAGCAACCAGTGGATAGCGAAGGCAGATAAAAACCACTAACCCTTGTTTATTTTCATCTTATTTTAATTTATCTTATTTATCCTTCACCAATGGACCAAGTCAAATTCCTCTTTGTCCAACATGTGGCAATAAATGGCTTCTGATTTTGATGCACTGTCGACCGCAGGAGTTGACGAAACTAATTCGCCATCCTTGCTTACTAACGGGCGCGTTGGGTTTCATTCCAAAGCAAACCTGAGTCCAATCAGTGCAAGTCAGTGAGGTAAAGACCTTCTTTCTTCATATCGATTCGTTTTGCGCTGACAGCAGCGCCGTTGTTCCGTTTGGTTACTGCTACTACTAGTCCCCCCCCGCCGGCCGGTCCTCAGAGGGTGGGCAACCCCACTAGAACCAGCAAGGGTCCAGTTAACCCCATTGGAACCAGCAAGGGTCCAGTTAACCCCACTAGAACCAGCAAGGGTCCAGTTAACCCCATTGGAACCAGCAAGGGTCCAGTTAACCCCACTAGAACCAGCAAGGGTCCAGTTAACCCCATTGGAACCAGCAAGGGTCCGGTTGACCCCATCAGAACCAGCAAGGGTCCAGTTAACCCCATTGGAACCAGCAAGGGTCCGGTTGACCCCATCAGAACCAGCAAGGGTCCAGTTAACCCCATTAGAACCAGCAAGGGTCTAGTTGACCCCATTGGAACCAGCAAGGGTCCGGTTTACCCCATCAGAACCAGCAAGGGTCCAGTTAACCCCATTAGAACCAGCAAGGGTCTAGTTGACCCCATTGGAACCAGCAAGGGTCCAGTTAACCCCATTAGAACCAGCAAGGGTCTAGTTGACCCCATTGGAACCAGCAAGGGTCCAGTTAACCCCATTAGAACCAGCAAGGGTCTAGTTGACCCCATTGGAACCAGCAAGGGTCCAGTTAACCCCATTAGAACCAGCAAGGGTCTAGTTGACCCCATTGGAACCAGCAAGGTTGCATCAAGTCTGAAACACAGAACACGTTGCAAACATTTCCATTGGCAGCATTATAAACAGGTGAATATGAGGTGGGGTAGTACAATGACATCATCGTGAATTATGGGGGCGACCATGGCACATGGGGTAGAGAGGGTGTGCTGGAAACTCCAGGGTTGGCGGTTTGAATCCCGGCTGCTCCATGTCCCATGCCGTAGTGTCCCTGGGCAAGACACTGCTCCCACTGTGTGGGACGGGTTAAATGCAGAGAACAATTTCCTGTATGTGCGATACCTGTCAATAAAGATGGCTGCTGCTTCTTCTTCAAACGGGTGGGCAGGTGTCCCTCTGTGATGACATCATAAACAGGGTGACTCACTTCCCAAATCTGATCTTGCTGCTATTTATGAACCACATGGGTCATCACGTCCACATAAGGCAAAACTCTAAATAAAGCAGACAATACCGAATCAAATCAAACTGAATAGAATATGACTAAATTAAGTAAAGAATACCAAATGAAACAAAATAGAATCAAAAAAAGTAAAACAGAATCAAATCAAATACTATAACATACTTAAACAAAGCTAAATTAAATCCAAATTAAAAAAAAGAACAACTAAAATATAATATAATGTAATTAAAGTACAGTTATTATAAATAAAGCTCCTCTTGTTTTGGATTTGATTCATGACGCTTCGCCGTCGTGACGTCACGCTACTTCCTGTCTCCACCCGTTTGCAGCCATGATGGTGGGTAGATGTCTTTTCTCTTTTCTCCTGCTCGTTAACGGGCCGTCAGCGTGTATCTGTGCTCAGTAAACTAACGGCTGTGTGTCCGTCTCTGCGCTCTCTGTCCGCAGCAGGAAGGGCTGGACGACGGACCCGACTTCCTCTCCGAGGAGGACCGGGGAGTGAGTGCTACCTGTCTGTCTGTCTGTCTACCGGTCTGTCTGTCTACCGGTCTGTCTGTCTACCTGTCTACCTGTCTGTCTGTCTGTCTGTCTGTCTGTCTTTCTGTCTGTCCGTCCGTCTTCCAAGGTGTCGGAACCCTGCCCGGCTACAGGCCGCTAGCTACCAGGCTAACTGAGCTAACAGGTTCCGCTGTGCTAGCTAGCCACCAGGCCGTCACATGACGCCGTCTGTTGCTGTTTGGATTAATTTAGTTCGGTTTATAGTCTCCTGACTAGAACAGCGCGATATGCTGGTCCTGGTCCTGGTCCTGGTCCTGTGACCCGGTGAGACGCTTTGCGTCTGCGCTCATTAGCTAATAACCAGAAAAGTCCACTGAGAAGAACTACAAACATGTCGGTCAATGAGCTGGCGTAAGAAACGGAGGTAGAGATGAGTATTACTGAATTACGGAAAAAATACATTATTCCCTGGTACATTGAGCTAATTGATGACACATATGATAATTATTATTGACCGATACCCGTGAGTTTGGTGCATTATGGGATATGTGGTCTCTCAGCAGCCGCGGGCAGTGAACGTGGACCTGCAGACGGACGCCACGCTGCAGGTGGACATCTCCGACGCTCTGAGTGAGAGGGACAAGGTCAAGTTCACCGTCCACACTAAGGTGTGTTGATCAGTGAGGACATTCTCTCATGGTCATGTGATCGCCTGATGCATCGTGTACTTCCTGTCCGCACAGAGCACGCTGCCCAACTTCAAGCAGAACGAGTTCTCGGTGGTCCGACAGCACGAAGAGTTCATCTGGCTGCACGACTCGTTTGTGGAGAACGAAGAGTACGCTGGATACATCGTAAGAACCACAGGGAGAGACGGACGGAGGGACGGACAGACTGCCGGATGCCATTCTTCTGACTTTTGCATCGTTTTAGTGTTCTAGGCTTTTTTCTAACTGTTTTTAATAATATTAGTTTTTTCTATCCAAGTTATAAATCCTGCTAGTAGTTTTACTACTTTAGTACAAAGAGCAACAATGATCTCTGTTGTTGTTGTGTAGATTCCCCCAGCTCCTCCCCGACCAGACTTTGATGCGTCCAGAGAGAAGCTGCAGAAGCTCGGGGAGGGAGAAGGCTCCATGACCAAGGAGGAATTCACCAAGATGAAGCAGGAGCTGGAGGCGTGAGTCACTACCGGCTAACGTCTGACCCCCCAGTGACCCCGTCTACCCGTCTGATCCCCCTCTGACCCCGTCTGCCTGTTCTCAGAGAGTACCTGGCTATCTTCAAGAAGACCGTGGCCATGCACGAGGTCTTCCTGTGCCGCGTGGCAGCTCACCCTGTCCTCAGGAAGGACCTCAACTTCCACGTCTTCCTGGAGTACAACCAGGACGTGAGTCACAAAAGACACACACACACATACACCGGCTGTGTTGCAACAGTCCTTTCCTCATAGGAAGGTTCCTCGCCATGATGAGAGCTGTTTGAGTTCCTAATGCTAAGGAAAGGAGCTTCAATGCTTCCTTACTTAGCTCCTTTAGGGGCCACTGGAGCAGCCTTCACCAAAGCAAAGGAGATCATTCCTTTGCACAATGCCTTGCCGTGACTCTGTCCCGCCCCCTCGTCTTATCCGCTCATTGTCTGGCAGGTCAATCTAATGAATCATAAAAAGTTATTTCAGATATGAACTTAACATCCATTAAGAGAATACGCACTAAAATGATTAGTAACAAACAGAAAAATGGCTTAGGAATAGGTCATTTCTCTTTTGTCACATGGTGTGTGGTGACCTCTGCCCTCTCTGACAGCTGAGCGTCCGAGGGAAGAACAAGAAGGAGAAGCTGGAGGATTTCTTCAAGAACGTGGTGAAGTCTGCCGACGGCGTCCTGGTGGCCGGAGTCAAGGTGCCATTCAGAGTTCTTCTCTATTCCGCTGACCCGACCACATCTTCTGTCTCCACGGTGACGCTTTCTGTTTGTTGTTCAGGACGTTGACGACTTCTTTGAGCATGAGAAGACCTTTCTGTTAGAATATCACAACCGAGTCAAAGACGCTTCGGCCAAATCCGACCGAATGATCCGCTCACACAAAAGTAAGAGAGGAGCTTGTTTAATGGGGGGTTGTGATTCAAATGCTGTCCAGGTGCATTGTGGGACTAAGTCAGGCGTCTGTCTTCAGATGCTGCGGATGACATCAACAGAATTGCCTCGTCTCTCTACACATTAGGAACGCAGGACTCCACAGACCTCTGCAAGTACGATCCATCCTCTGCTTTCTCTTCAAAATCCCTAATTTCCCTCCTCCGAGGACGGAACAACATTACAGAGTTACTACTATCAGTAATTGCATCACCTGTTTCAGGTTCTTCCTGAAAGTGTCCGAGCTGTTTGAGAAGACGAGGGTAAGTTGTCGGACCACACGAGGTCGCCGTGTTTGTCCCGAGCAGCATGTTGTACACCGCGGACCTTTGAAGCTTCCTGTGGTTCTTACAGAAGATTGAGGCTCGAGTCGCAGCGGATGAAGACCTGAAGCTCGCCGACCTGCTGAAATATTATCTGAGAGAGTCGCAAGCTGCAAAGGTCAGACACAGTGCATGCTGGGTAAATCTGTGTTTGACCCGATGCCAACTTAACCGTGGCTCTAATGTTCGGCACATGTGGGCACCAACTTCTCCGTGCATGTTTAGGAAGGTGCTCGTATCTCGGTATAGCCCAAAATCACTAAGGAACCTCCGAGGGTTCCTCCTCTGACGTTCTCCCTACAGAGGATGTACGTTCTATTCATACGACAAATGATCAAATGGAAGCACCATCCACAGGAGTGGGGAGGGAAAGCACAAAGACTTTAGGCCGTGATAATAACGTGATTTAATATAATAATGATAATAGCAGCAAGTGTCCAGATAGAGCCATGGAAACCTGTGAGGAAGATCAAATATTCTGTGGAAGAAAAGGAATTTATTCTAAAAGGAAAGCGAGCGAGAGAAAGAAAGGAGCTGTGTGTCCTACGGGAAATACCCACAGCATTAACCAGCAGATCCGCCTATTTACTGTAGTAGTTCCTGTCCAACCTCTAGTTATAGACTTAAAGGAAAGGGGCCTCTTTTGTCTCAAGAAGGACGCATCGTACAGCCAATGAAAAGACAAAAAGATACATCCAGTCCCGGTGTAACAGCAACGTCTGCAGGTTTAGATTGAATTATGCAAATCTGTTTATGCTTTAATTCCTGTCAGCAATACTTCTAGTGAATACCTCGGTGTCCCTTTTATTAGAGTCCAAAAATAACCACCTAGTACTCAATGCCAGTGCTTCTTACAGTGCTTCGGACCATTGGGGGGAGCGTGCGTGTGTCCTGGTGGTTGTGTTGAACACTGTGCTGGTGTGGGTCTGCAGGACCTGCTGTACCGGCGGAGCCGGTCTCTGGTGGACTACGAGAACGCTAACAAGGCCCTGGACAAGGCTCGAGCCAAGAACAGAGACGTCCTGCAGGCAGAGACCAGCCAGCAGCTCTGTTGCCACAAGTTTGAGAAGATCTCAGAGTCCGCCAAGCAAGGTCCGTGCAGTCCGCTCACACTGCTGGGAAAGACCGCTCAACTCCATGTCCCTCGTGTCCCTCGTGTCCCTCATGTCCCTCATCTCCTGTTGCAGAGCTCGTAGACTTCAAGACGAGGCGAGTGGCGGCTTTCAGGAAGAACCTGGTGGAGCTGGCAGAGCTGGAACTCAAACACGCCAAGGTAACTAATGACCTCTTAGATGCTCACCGCAGGATGGATGGATGGATGGATGTGCAGCATTACACCTGTCCCTCTCCTTCCGCTAACCTGTGCCTCTGACCCCGCCCCCTCACCTGCAGGGGAACCTCCAGCTGCTGCAGAGTTGTCTGGGTGTTCTGAAAAGTAACACTTAACTGTTCGACACTGCCCAAAACCAACCAGACACCCCTCCATTTTATAACCCCGCCCACATCAACTGGACACCTGTTGTGGGCGGAGCCTGGGCGGACGACTGACTGAAAACTGTGGATTGAAGAGAGAACAGACCGGAAGTCTGTCGTCCGCACATCGTCCTCTTCGTCTTCATTCTCCTCCTTCCAATCCTGTCTGTCCCAACAGCACCTGTACTGGTTCCACTGGTCCATGATCACACCTGAACTGGTTCTACTGGTCCAGCAGGATCAGCGTCTTTGTCTCCTGAGTGACACTCACACACAACTTTAATGTCACAGAATCGACTAAACCAATTCATGTTTTTATCCAACAAAGCCTTCCCAGTCCAAAGGTTCTACTGGAGGATACTGGACTGGGACCAGTATCCCCATCTCATTATCAGGGTGAATAAATTCAAGTTTTTTGCCATTTTTTTTTTTTTCCCCCCCAGTGAACTAGAACATCTGTGAAGGAGGAGTTGTGTGACTGGTGTTGGTCAGGTACTGGCCCTGACTCCATTGATGCCAGTCTGCTCCTTCTGCAGGAACTGATTCCTGATGGGCTCAACAAACATCTCACCCCCTGCTTTGGTTTTCTGAGTCTTCTATTTCAAATCTACAGAAGAAGACAACTTGTCTCTAATTATCCCTAAAGCTCTCGTGACGCGTCACGGTCTTGTATTTGTAGCTGATTTCATAAAATGAGCTTCACTACATGTGAAGTAGTTTCATGTAGAAAGTGATTGAGGATGAAAGGAGACAAACATCATTTTTCTTTTTGTAATTATCAAGTTGTCATTTGATTTTCACGTCTTTCATGAAAATAAGACCTCAGACTAACTCGCAGAGGTGTGTGTCACTCTGTCCTCCTGTTGTTGGTCTTATTTTGGCGCTGCGTGTGTCTCTGGGGTGCTTTTATTGTGTTGGTGAAGTTCCTGTGCTTCTGAAGCGTGATGTCACTGAGCTGAATAACCTGCTATGTTTATATTAGTTAACTCACTAGTACATCTCTGATCAGCTGTTTGTTGCCTTAACGTCCACAATTTGTTTTTAACGTCACACTATAAGAATGTTTTTTCACTCATGTGACCAAAGCTTCCATTTCTGATTAAAGATGGAGATGAAAAGAAATAAAAAGAGACAAAGACGATTTATGAAACTAACGATATTTGGGTTGTAATCCATCCGCGTCGCTCTGAGACTCTGAATAAAACTCTACGGACACTTTTCTTACAGTGCTGTGTGTTACTGCTGTACTCTGGGGGGGTTAAAAATCCTTTATTACCTCACCCTTCTCGTTCTTCGTAACCTGACCCGTACCTGCTGGTGGCACAGCCCCCCCCCTTCACCTTCACTCGCCTGTTGGACCCCACCCATCCTCTCTTCACCCCGTCACACACAAGAGCGACCCACTGGGCCATATTCAACCCCCCATCCACTCCTACTCTCACCTCCTCACCCACCAGACTGGCCCCATGTGGACCGTCTCATCCTTCTGTGGGACCAGCTGTCCGAGCAGAGAGACCTTCCTTCCTTCCTTCCTTCCTTCCTTCAGCCTGCTCTTAAGCTACGGCCTCCTGCTCTTCGTCCAAAGCCTGAAAGGTGACCGACAGGAAGAACAGCAACTCGCACAGAGGACCTTCTGGATCAGAACCCATCAGGGCCTCCTCCCTGAATATAACGTGGATTCTTCCCTTAATTCTGTGTTACACATTTAATAACTTTATTGAAACACATTAACATTTTTGTTTGATTTGGGGTCTTGGTAAAATTCAAATAAGATTCAGTGTGAGTGGACAGAAGGTCTGTGACCTCTGAACTGATGCATGGTGTTCCTTAGATAAACAGATGTTCAGGATGATTTGTGAAGCAGGATCTGGATATTTCCCCAGAGAACTCAGGTTTTATTGCTTAGGTGTAAACAAAGTTTGAATTATGAAGGCCAATGCCATCTCCCTCTCTGATGTGAGGTGACCAGTTCCTGACAAGGGGGGCACAGTTTGTGACACCTAAGCCTATTTAACTGGAAGCCACAGGAAGAGTTCTTGAGCAGATTGATGCATGACTTATGTGTTAAAGCGCTTTGAGTGGTCGGAAGACTAGAAAAGTACAGTCCATTTACCATGTTCAACTCGTGCTCCTGCTTCCAAGCATTTAATAAATGTCCTGTTCAATGATTTCACACTGGTGGTGAGTAAAATGTGTGTAACAAGGGCCGATAAGACCTCATTGCCATTAACTTTTAACTTGTTTTTCTGTAAAAAAATAAAAATAAAATCCAACAACTCCATAATTCTGACTACGGCACCTATCTGGAACCTGTTACAGGTGCGTTGGATGCTGTTGTTAAATAATCCCATCTGTCTAGTGTGATCGAAAGTGACCTGCGATGAGAACCGAGCAATTTTTCTTCACTTTTGACCCTTCCTCCGTTCCTGTGGGGGCTTCTTCAGGCGCAGCATGTGGTTTGTATGTTGGATCCATCACGTCACCATTATCTCCCTTCTCCTCAGTTGATTCCTGCTCCATATTATGTTCATCATTGTCCTCCTGGTCATTAGTTTAAAATGAACTCACGGCCTCCTGTGCAGTGTAGCGCTTCTCTCTGAAATGCCCAAAGAGCTTTTCCTCCGCCGCTTCCGCTGCCTAGCAACCTGCTGCCTAGACTGTAAAAGCCGAGCTGAGAAACTAAACACGGAGATAGAGATGGTAATCTTATTCAATTTAATGTAGGAAGATATGCTTCACCTCCGGAGCATGATATATTTCAGTCTCTGAGAAGAACATTTTTGGTTATTCTAAATTAAATTGAAATGGTTGAGCCCTGAGTTAAAAGTAATATTCCAACCTTAAGGCAGAGGGAAATCAATCAATACAGTTAATAAAAACAACAGCAGCAAACACATTTAAAAACTTGTATACACAGACTCTGTAAGTGGTGTCGAAGGGTCAATAATGACCCGGAACCAAACTCATCTGCGTCACAGGCTTTTATTGTGAAGGTTGTGGTCGGATGTCCTCGTTTAAACGTCATAGTGAAATGAAGCGCATGCGCAACGGGTTGAAAACGGAACACGGGACCTTCGCGTTGCGTTAAGATGAGCTCCATTGGTACCGGGGTGAGTGGATCTGTGTTCTAACCCGATTCTCTGGTTCGGAGTCACACTTTGATCCAATTGACTGGAGATATCCCGCCCTTTATTTAGCCAGCTAGCTCCAGCTACTGGTCAGCTAGCATGTTAGCCTGCTGAGTCACGACGAGGCCTGCTGGTCGCAGCTAACGCCAAAGAGAAATTAAAAGTAGAGTTGGAAGTTTAAAAAAATGTATCTTCTGTTCTTGGGTGTTTTTAAAACTATCAATTCATAAGTATCTCGCTGTGGGGACATTGCATTGTGGAACGTTTTAGGAAAAAGTTACACGGGTGCAATCACCGATGATAATTTGATGCTAACAGCTAGCAGTACACGCCGAACTCCCTTCAGAAAACTGATTCAAGAAGCCCCGCGTGTCGGCGGTTACTCTTTATCGACCGGTTCCGCCGAAATATGTTTGCTCCTCAACACCGTTAAATTAATTGTTAAAGCGGTACCTTTTTATTGACAATTATGTTGGACATACAAGGAATTTGTCACTGGGTGGTGAAAAACAAGTTATCGTTACATTTAAAACAGGAACCCTCCAAGCTAGTGGTTTCTGAAAAAGTACCAAAATAAGAATCCGAATCTTTTATGAGGGAGAAACTGAAAGTCTTAACAAGTCTTTCTGTGGATCAATGGTCATCACTAACTTTTCTTTTGAGGTTTAAAATGAAAATATCTACGCGAGTTTGCTACTTTTCTGCATATTTCTGCCGAGCTGCAGCAGTCTTGGGACCGCCCACAATTGCTCTCATTGGTTGAGAGGCCTGATGACACATTTAATTAGGGCTGTTGACATAAATAATTTTGGGCCCGAAAACAAAATAACTTTTTCCCATCAGGAGAAGATGCGGTGGCTCCGGGATGTTTTCGTTTTAATAGTTAATAGTCGTGGAATGATAACCCGGTTTTGCAGATGCGGCATTTACTTTTTTGTTGGGTTTGCTGATGACATTTTCCCAGACTGTTGAAAGTCTCTTTTGCTTTTTTTCGCCTCTCCAACGCTCCGTTCCTCCATGATTTAAAACAAAAGAAAATCCTTTCCTTGATGCATGTAGACAATAGAAGTGATAGCGCCCCCAGCACTTCCTGTAGTGTATTGCAATGCTGAATGAAAAGGACTGGTAGCTCTGAATCTTTTTCTAATATAACAAAATCTGCATCGGCGATTTTTCATAATCAACGCCAACTAATCGTTCTCCACCTGTCTGTGTCCTGCAGTACGACCTGTCGGCCTCCACCTTCTCTCCAGATGGGCGCGTGTTCCAGGTGGAGTACGCCATGAAGGCTGTGGAGAACAGCAGGTGAGAGAAGCCCAGAAAAAGGTGGTGTTACTTCAACGTCTGAACACTGAGACTGTGTGTGTGTGTGTGTGTGTGTGTGTGTGTGTGTGTGTGTAGCACGGCAATAGCTATTCGCTGTAAAGACGGAGTTGTGTTCGGGGTGGAGAAGCTCGTTCTGTCCAAACTGTACGAGCAGGGATCCAACAAACGTATCTTCAACATTGACAGACACGTCGGCATGGTAACCACACAAACGCACACTTGAGACATATGGCTTCCAGTTTCTTTTGGACCTCTTCATCTCCACCCCTGTCTGTCTCTCTTCTCTAACCCCCCTGTGTCTCCCAGGCGGTGGCAGGTCTGTTGGCTGATGCTCGTTCCTTGTCTGAAGTAGCGAGAGACGAAGCGTCCAGCTTCAGATCCAGTTATGGACACGACATCCCTCTAAAGGTTTGTCTGTGGTTGTGAGGACCGTCTGCAGGGAGTGATGCTAAGCTAACAGTGTTTCCTATTGTTGCAGCACTTGTCGGACAGAGTGGCCATGTACGTCCACGCCTACACGCTCTACAGCGCCGTCCGGCCGTTCGGCTGCAGGTGAGTTTCTGACTGAGCGCGGTGCGTTCAGGGACCAACCGTAGGAAACCTGTTAACACTAAAGAGCAGCTGCTGACAGGAAGTGATTATGTTGTCACCCCACAGTTTCATCCTGGGATCGTATGACAAAGATGATGGTCCTCAGCTCTACATGGTCGACCCATCAGGGATCTCGCATGTAAGTCAGTCTGCTCGCACACACATACATTAATACTTCCATTGATTTCATCCAGTTGAGCAGACTTGATATCAGCAGGGACGGATGATGAGTCAGATTTAGCAAATTAGGCCGAACTTGCTGTGATGTCACTTCCTCTTGGCTGTCTGACCAATCCCTGAGCTGAACTCTCTCTCTCACAAACGCGTGCACACCGGTCTGTCTCTCTGTGATTGTCTTAAAGTAAATCTGTTGGTCTGGTATCTGGTCCAGTAAGTGGTCTGTATCTGGTTCTTCAGGGTTACTGGGGTTGTGCCATTGGAAAAGCAAAGCAAGCTGCAAAGACAGAGATTGAAAAACTGCAGGTGAGTTTCAACAGTTTGAATGGATCATATCAGGCTGTTTTGATATCAATAACATTGATATTCTTCTGTTGCGTCTCAGATGAAGGAGATGACCTGCAGAGAGCTCGTCAAAGAGGTCGCCAAAATGTGAGTCAACATTCAAACTTAACTTTCAGGGTTTAGAACTATTGGGGGGGGCTTTAAATACAGAGAATGTCATCATAGGGACTAATAAAAGATACTTTTCGCTCACATTGGGGTCATATGCATTCCATAAACCATGTAATGTCCTAAAAACAGTATATAGTTCTGTTAATTATAGGGCTGCGACTAACGATTATTTTGATAATCGATTAATCGGTTGATTATTTCTTCTATTAATCCGATTTTAAAAAAACGGACGTCTCTGCCTGCGTCAACTGCCGGCGCTGCTGGCTGCTCTTTCCTCTACGTCGGCTCGGCGCGCATCTCCACAACTCATTGAGTGACGTAATAATCACGCGCGACTCAACAAACACTTTTAACAATCAAAATTTATTGATTTCATCGATTTGTTCGTGCAGCCCTAGTTAACTATACTAACTACAGTTATTCAATGTACTAATACTGAAAGTCGGATGTCAAAATAGTTTTCCGTTACAAGGGATTGAATGTTGAGTGCTTGTACTGCAGTCTTTGTCCCTCAGTTAGAGGCTACAGATGTACTCATGACCTCAGGAGCAATGCTGCCTTCAGGCGTCTCTGTAATCCTGTACCTCTGGTCTCAGAATCTACATCGTCCATGACGAGGTGAAGGACAAAGCCTTCGAACTGGAGCTCAGCTGGGTCGGAGAAGGTACTGTCAACCAATCACGGCTCTGCTGTGGCCACTTCCTGTACACCTCCACAGAAATCAATAAATACTTGTACTGAGTTCTCTGCTCACTGTTGCTTGTTAAGCCGAGTTTATGCTTCTGCGTTTTCGGAGAGACGCAAGGACACGCAATTTTCTAGACTAGTGTCAAAAGCTACGCAGCCTCTTGCAGCCCGCAAGGCTGCGATTGGTCTGCTATTCCAATATCTGGTTGCGCATTAGGCGCCTCAATAACATGACAAATTAATACGAGACATAACTACTTGTATAAGTAATTTATTGAAGTTTAAACCTATTTAACAACATATTACCTGCACAAAAAAACCTGCCACAACCACCGATCTCTCACCGCCGCGCTCTCTGCGCAAAGCGGTTTACATGAAGAATAGAATATTCGTTGACAGCCCTACTAACTACGTCCTTTACGGAGTCTCACGTCTCCGTTTTCACAGCACAATACGGCCGTTATTAAAAGGAAGAATGTTTACGAGAGAACGGATCAGACTGAAGAGCTTTTGAGGGAAGAAATGCGTAAATATGAGCGCTTGTACAAGCCGTCATTGGCGGAATCAGAGGCCGGATGGCCTCTGATTCATGGAGGGAGATCTCCACCAACGAGGGGAAGGCGTTACTCCACCTGTTGTTCTGGAGGTGAATTGCTCTGCAACACGATTGCGCGTAAAGACGCAGACTCACGCGGCAGCCTTCAGGCTAAACTCCTGTGATGTCACTTCCTCTTGGCTGTTGGACCAATCCCCGGGCTGAACTCCTGTCTCTCTCGCACACATTCACCCGTCTGTCTCTCTGACTGTTTGTTTTTCTCAGTGACAAATGGACGACATCAGCTAATTCCTGAAGAGGTGAGACAAGAGGCTGAGAAGTACGCAAAGGTGAGGCCCCTTAAATGACACTATTGTGCTACTGTGCGTGAATGTAGAGCCTGGTGTTCCTTCCTTGATCCCAGGCTCTGCTGCTGAGCATGAATGGTTGTTGACATGTGGTGTAAAAGTGCTGTGAGGTGGAGTCCAGGTTTAACTACTCCACACACTGCCCACCTCAGTCCGCTGATGTTGTTGTCGTTGTGTTCTAGGACTCTCTGGAGGAAGAGGATGACTCTGATGAAGACAACATGTAACTCTTCATCCCATTGTTTAAGTGTTGCAGTTAAACCTTCATGTTGGTTTTTGTTTTAAAAATAAAGAAATCGACTAACTTTGTTTCTGTCGTCAGTTAACTGCATCACCGGAGTACAAGTACCTCTACCGTAGTACACAGCTCTGTATCGAAGTACCTCTCTGAGAGACATCTGAGAGGTACTTATTGTACTGCACTGCATTGTGGTATGTTCCTCCTGTTATGTCCCAAGATACTTTGCAGAGGATCTGGGTGCTTTGTTCTGTTTGTCCCAGTTGACGGCATCCGGCATGAAACGCTAGGAGTGAATTACCCACAATTTGCAGTGACTCTAAAGATGGGTTACTGCAGGAACCCTAGAGCATAAAGTGTATAAGTAGACTGACATGTGAGATGCCCAGTGGGTCGGAGAGCGAAGCTGAGGGCAGTCGTTTCAACCCCCGCTCCCATGTCCATCTCTCTGCCACCCCACCTCATGTCTTTTCCACTCTGCCTCTGCCCCCACCTGTCTGTCTGTCTCCTCCGCCCCCCCTGTATCTCCCAGGCGGTGGCATGTAAGTCAACGCCTACACTCTACAGCGCCGGCTGCAGGTGAGTCTCCAACTGAGCGTGGTGCGTTCAGGGACAAACCCCAAGGAACAATGTTGTCTCTACAGTTTGATCATGGGATCGTGTGACAAAGATGGTCCTCAACTGTACATCTACACCTCAGGCGACTGCGCTCTACTACATACATGATGAGAGTCAGATAGGTTTCGCATATTAGGCTGAATTCCTGTGATGTCACTTCCTCTTGGCTGTCTGACCAATCCCTGAGCTGAACTATTTTCCTCTCACACAAACATGTCTGTCTCTGTGATTGACATTTTCCTTTTCTTATTGTTTACAAAGGGACATCAGCTGATTCCTGAAGCGCTGAGAGGATGAACTGAGGAGAATGCAAAGGTGAGACATGTGCTAGGGCTGCGCAATTCCTCGGGCGACTGCGCAATTCCTCGGGCGACTGCGCAATTCCTTCGTCGACTGCGCAATTCCTCTGGCGACTGCGCTCTACTACATCAATCAATTCTACACCTTTTACTGATTTAACCATAAAGAAATCGCAGACTTGATATCGGCAGGGACGGATGATGAGAGTCAGATAGGTTTCGCATATTTGGCTGAACTCCTGTGATGTCACTTCCTCTTGGCTGTCTGACCAATCCCTAAGTTGAACTTTTTCTCTCACACAAACATGTCTGTCTCTGTGATTGACATTTTCCTTTTCTTATTGTTTACAAAGGGACATCAGCTGATTCCTGAAGCGCTGAGAGGATGAACTGAGGAGAATGCAAAGGTGAGACATGTGCTAGGGCTGCGCAATTCCCCGGGCGACTGCGCAGTTCCTCCGGCGACTGCGCAATTCCTCGGGCGACTGCGCTCTACTACATCAATCAATTCTACAACTTTTACTGATTTAACCATAAAGACATCGCAGACTTGATATCGGCAGGGACGGATGATGAGAGTCAGATAGGTTTCGCATATTAGGCTGAATTCCTGTGATGTCACTTCCTCTTGGCTGTCTGACCAATCCCTGAGCTGAACTATTTTCCTCTCACACAAACATGTCTGTCTCTGAGATTGACATTTTCCTTTTCTTATTGTTTACAAAGGGACATCAGCTGATTCCTGAAGCGCTGAGAGGATGAACTGAGGAGAATGCAAAGGTGAGACATGCGCTAGGGCTGCGCAATTCCTCGGGCGACTGCGCAATTCCTCGGGCGACTGCGCAATTCCTCGGGCGACTGCGCAATTCCTCCGTCGACTGCGCAATTCCTCCGGCGACTGTGCAATTCCTCGGGCGACTGCGCTCTACTACATCAATCAATTCTACAACTTTTACTGATTTAACCATAAAGACATCGCAGACTTGATATCTGCAGGGACGGATGATGAGAGTCAGATAGGTTTCGCATATTTGGCTGAACTCCTGTGATGTCACTTCCTCTTGGCTGTCTGACCAATCCCTGAGCTGAACTTTTTCTCTCACACAAACATGTCTGTCTCTGTGATTGACATTTTCCTTTTCTTATTGTTTACAAAGGGACATCAGCTGATTCCTGAAGCGCTGAGAGGATGAACTGAGGAGAATGCAAAGGTGAGACATGCGCTAGGGCTGCGCAATTCCTCGGGCGGGCGCAATTCCTCGGGCGGCTGCGCAATTCCTCGGGCGGCTGCGCAATTCCTCGGGCGGCTGCGCAATTCCTCGGGCGGCTGCGCAATTCCTCGGGCGGCTGCGCAGTTCCTCGGGCGACTGCGCAGTTCCTCGGGCGACTGCGCTCTACTACATCAATCAATTCTACACCTTTTACTGATTTAACCACAAAGACATCGAGTCGAGTAGACCTGATATCGGCAGGGACGGATGATGAGAGTCAGATAGGTTTCGCATATTAGGCTGAACTCCTGTGATGTCACTTCCTCTTGGCTGTCTGACCAATCCCTGAGCTGAACTATTTTCCTCTCACACAAACATGTCTGTCTCTGTGATTGACATTTTCCTTTTCTTATTGTTTACAAAGGGACATCAGCTGATTCCTGAAGCGCTGAGAGGATGAACTGAGGAGAATGCAAAGGTGAGACATGTGCTAGGGCTGCGCAATTCCTCGGGCGACTGCGCAATTCCTCGGGCGACTGCGCAATTCCTCGGGCGACTGCGCAATTCCTCCGTCGACTGCGCAATTCCTCCGGCGACTGCGCTCTACTACATCAATCAATTCTACACCTTTTACTGATTTAACCATAAAGACATCGCAGACTTGATATCGGCAGGGACGGATGATGAGAGTCAGATAGGTTTCGCATATTTGGCTGAACTTCTGTGATGTCACTTCCTCTTGGCTGTCTGACCAATCCCTGAGTTGAACTTTTTCTCTCACACAAACATGTCTGTCTCTGTGATTGACATTTTCCTTTTCTTATTGTTTACAAAGGGACATCAGCTGATTCCTGAAGCGCTGAGAGGATGAACTGAGGAGAATGCAAAGGTGAGACATGCGCTAGGGCTGCGCAATTCCTCGGGCGGCTGCGCAATTCCTCGGGCGGCTGCGCAATTCCTCGGGCGGCTGCGCAATTCCTCCGGCGGCTGCGCAATTCCTCCGGCGGCTGCGCTCTACTACATCAATCAATTCTACACCTTTTACTGATTTAACCACAAAGACATCGAGTCGAGTAGACCTGATATCGGCAGGGACGGATGATGAGAGTCAGATAGGTTTCGCATATTAGGCTGAACTCCTGTGATGTCACTTCCTCTTGGCTGTCTGACCAATCCCTGAGCTGAACTATTTTCCTCTCACACAAACATGTCTGTCTCTGTGATTGACATTTTCCTTTTCTTATTGTTTACAAAGGGACATCAGCTGATTCCTGAAGCGCTGAGAGGATGAACTGAGGAGAATGCAAAGGTGAGACATGTGCTAGGGCTGCGCAATTCCTCGGGCGGCTGCGCAATTCTTTGAGCGACTGCGCAATTCCTCGGGCGACTGCGCAATTCCTCGGGCGACTGCGCTCTACTACATCAATCAATTCTACACCTTTTACTGATTTAACCATAAAGACATCGCAGACTTGATATCGGCAGGGACGGATGATGAGAGTCAGATAGGTTTCGCATATTTGGCTGAACTCCTGTGATGTCACTTCCTCTTGGCTGTCTGACCAATCCCTGAGTTGAACTTTTTCTCTCACACAAACATGTCTGTCTCTGTGATTGACATTTTCCTTTTCTTATTGTTTACAAAAGGACATCAGCTGATTCCTGAAGCGCTGAGAGGATGAACTGAGGAGAATGCAAAGGTGAGACATGTGCTAGGGCTGCGCAATTCCTCGGGCGACTGCGCAGTTCCTCGGGCGACTGCGCAGTTCCTCGGGCGACTGCGCAGTTCCTCGGGCGACTGCGCAGTTCCTCCGGCGACTGCGCAGTTCCTCCGGCGACTGCGCAGTTCCTCGGGCGACTGCGCTCTACTACATCAATCAATTCTACAACTTTTACTGATTTAACCATAAAGACATCGCAGACTTGATATCTGCAGGGACGGATGATGAGAGTCAGATAGGTTTCGCATATTAGGCTGAATTCCTGTGATGTCACTTCCTCTTGGCTGTCTGACCAATCCCTGAGCTGAACTTTTTCTCTCACACAAACATGTCTGTCTCTGTGATTGACATTTTCCTTTTCTTATTGTTTACAAAGGGACATCAGCTGATTCCTGAAGCGCTGAGAGGATGAACTGAGGAGAATGCAAAGGTGAAACATGCGCTAGGGCTGCGCAATTCCTCGGGCGGCTGCGCAATTACTCCGGAGACTGCGCAATTACTCCGGAGACTGCGCTCTACTACATCAATCAATTCTACACCTTTTACTGATTTAACCACAAAGACATTGAGTCGAGTAGACTTGATATCGGCAGGGACGGATGATGAGAGTCAGATAGGTTTCGCATATTTGGCTGAACTCCTGTGATGTCACTTCCTCTTGGCTGTCTGACCAATCCCTGAGCTGAACTCTTTTTCTCTCACACAAACATGTCTGTCTCTGTAATTGACATTTTCCTTTTCTTATTGTTTACAAAGGGACATCAGCTGATTCCTGAAGCGCTGAGAGGATGAACTGAGGAGAATGCAAAGGTGAGACATGTGCTAGGGCTGCGCAATTCCTCGGGCGACTGCGCAGTTCCTCCGGCGACTGCGCAGTTCCTCGGGCGACTGCGCTCTACTACATCAATCAATTCTACAACTTTTACTGATTTAACCATAAAGACATCGCAGACTTGATATCTGCAGGGACGGATGATGAGAGTCAGATAGGTTTCGCATATTAGGCTGAATTCCTGTGATGTCACTTCCTCTTGGCTGTCTGACCAATCCCTGAGCTGAACTATTTTCCTCTCACACAAACATGTCTGTCTCTGTGATTGACATTTTCCTTTTGTTATTGTTTACAAAGGGACATCAGCTGATTCCTGAAGCGCTGAGAGGATGAACTGAGGAGAATGCAAAGGTGAGACATGCGCTAGGGCTGCGCAATTCCTCGGGCGACTGCGCAATTCCTCGGGCGACTGCGCAATTCCTCGGGCGACTGCGCAATTCCTCCGTCGACTGCGCAATTCCTCCGGCGACTGCGCAATTCCTCGGGCGACTGCGCTCTACTACATCAATCAATTCTACAACTTTTACTGATTTAACCATAAAGACATCGCAGACTTGATATCTGCAGGGACGGATGATGAGAGTCAGATAGGTTTCGCATATTTGGCTGAACTTCTGTGATGTCACTTCCTCTTGGCTGTCTGACCAATCCCTGAGTTGAACTTTTTCTCTCACACAAACATGTCTGTCTCTGTGATTGACATTTTCCTTTTCTTATTGTTTACAAAGGGACATCAGCTGATTCCTGAAGCGCTGAGAGGATGAACTGAGGAGAATGCAAAGGTGAGACATGCGCTAGGGCTGCGCAATTCCTCGGGCGGCTGCGCAATTCCTCGGGCGGCTGCGCAATTCCTCCGGCGGCTGCGCAATTCCTCCGGCGGCTGCGCAATTCCTCCGGCGGCTGCGCTCTACTACATCAATCAATTCTACACCTTTTACTGATTTAACCACAAAGACATCGAGTCGAGTAGACCTGATATCGGCAGGGACGGATGATGAGAGTCAGATAGGTTTCGCATATTAGGCTGAACTCCTGTGATGTCACTTCCTCTTGGCTGTCTGACCAATCCCTGAGCTGAACTATTTTCCTCTCACACAAACATGTCTGTCTCTGTGATTGACATTTTCCTTTTCTTATTGTTTACAAAGGGACATCAGCTGATTCCTGAAGCGCTGAGAGGATGAACTGAGGAGAATGCAAAGGTGAGACATGTGCTAGGGCTGCGCAATTCCTCGGGCGGCTGCGCAATTCTTCGAGCGACTGCGCAATTCCTCCGGCAACTGCGCAATTCCTCGGGCGACTGCGCTCTACTACATCAATCAATTCTACACCTTTTACTGATTTAACCACAAAGACATCGGGTCGAGTAGACCTGATATCGGCAGGGACGGATGATGAGAGTCAGATAGGTTTCGCATATTAGGCTGAACTCCTGTGATGTCAACTCCTCTTGGCTGTCTGACCAATCCCTGAGCTGAACTATTTTCCTCTCACACAAACATGTCTGTCTCTGTGATTGACATTTTCCTTTTCTTATTGTTTACAAAGGGACATCAGCTGATTCCTGAAGCGCTGAGAGGATGAACTGAGGAGAATGCAAAGGTGAGACATGTGCTAGGGCTGCGCAATTCCTCGGGCGGCTGCGCAATTCTTCGAGCGACTGCGCAATTCCTCCGGCGACTGCGCAATTCCTCGGGCGACTGCGCTCTACTACATCAATCAATTCTACACCTTTTACTGATTTAACCATAAAGACATCGCAGACTTGATATCGGCAGGGACGGATGATGAGAGTCAGATAGGTTTCGCATATTTGGCTGAACTCCTGTGATGTCACTTCCTCTTGGCTGTCTGACCAATCCCTGAGTTGAACTTTTTCTCTCACACAAACATGTCTGTCTCTGTGATTGACATTTTCCTTTTCTTATTGTTTACAAAGGGACATCAGCTGATTCCTGAAGCGCTGAGAGGATGAACTGAGGAGAATGCAAAGGTGAGACATGTGCTAGGGCTGCGCAATTCCTCGGGCGACTGCGCAGTTCCTCGGGCGACTGCGCAGTTCCTCCGGCGACTGCGCAGTTCCTCCGGCGACTGCGCAGTTCCTCCGGCGACTGCGCAGTTCCTCCGGCGACTGCGCTCTACTACATCAATCAATTCTACAACTTTTACTGATTTAACCATAAAGACATCGCAGACTTGATATCTGCAGGGACGGATGATGAGAGTCAGATAGGTTTCGCATATTAGGCTGAATTCCTGTGATGTCACTTCCTCTTGGCTGTCTGACCAATCCCTGAGCTGAACTTTTTCTCTCACACAAACATGTCTGTCTCTGTGATTGACATTTTCCTTTTCTTATTGTTTACAAAGGGACATCAGCTGATTCCTGAAGCGCTGAGAGGATGAACTGAGGAGAATGCAAAGGTGAAACATGTGCTAGGGCTGCGCAATTCCTCGGGCGGCTGCGCAATTCCTCGGGCGGCTGCGCAATACCTCGGGCGGCTGCGCAATTCCTCGGGCGGCTGCGCAATTCCTCCGCCGGCTGCGCAATTCCTCCGCCGGCTGCGCTCTACTACATCAATCAATTCTACACCTTTTACTGATTTAACCACAAAGACATCGAGTCGAGTAGACCTGATATCGGCAGGGACGGATGATGAGAGTCAGATAGGTTTCGCATATTAGGCTGAACTCCTGTGATGTCACTTCCTCTTGGCTGTCTGACCAATCCCTGAGCTGAACTATTTTCCTCTCACACAAACATGTCTGTCTCTGTGATTGACATTTTCCTTTTCTTATTGTTTACAAAGGGACATCAGCTGATTCCTGAAGCGCTGAGAGGATGAACTGAGGAGAATGCAAAGGTGAGACATGTGCTAGGGCTGCGCAATTCCTCGGGCGGCTGCGCAATTCTTCGAGCGACTGCGCAATTCCTCCGGCGACTGCGCAATTCCTCGGGCGACTGCGCTCTACTACATCAATCAATTCTACACCTTTTACTGATTTAACCACAAAGACATCGAGTCGAGTAGACCTGATATCGGCAGGGACGGATGATGAGAGTCAGATAGGTTTCGCATATTAGGCTGAACTCCTGTGATGTCACTTCCTCTTGGCTGTCTGACCAATGCCTGAGCTGAACTATTTTCCTCTCACACAAACATGTCTGTCTCTGTGATTGACATTTTCCTTTTCTTATTGTTTACAAAGGGACATCAGCTGATTCCTGAAGCGCTGAGAGGATGAACTGAGGAGAATGCAAAGGTGAGACATGTGCTAGGGCTGCGCAATTCCTCGGGCGACTGCGCAATTCCTCGGGCGACTGCGCAATTCCTCGGGCGACTGCGCAGTTCCTCGGGCGACTGCGCAGTTCCTCGGGCGACTGCGCTCTACTACATCAATCAATTCTACAACTTTTACTGATTTAACCATAAAGACATCGCAGACTTGATATCTGCAGGGACGGATGATGAGAGTCAGATAGGTTTCGCATATTAGGCTGAATTCCTGTGATGTCACTTCCTCTTGGCTGTCTGACCAATCCCTGAGCTGAACTATTTTCCTCTCACACAAACATGTCTGTCTCTGTGATTGACATTTTCCTTTTCTTATTGTTTACAAAGGGACATCAGCTGATTCCTGAAGCGCTGAGAGGATGAACTGAGGAGAATGCAAAGGTGAGACATGTGCTAGGGCTGCGCAATTCCTCGGGCGACTGCGCAATTCCTCGGGCGACTGCGCAGTTCCTCGGGCGACTGCGCAATTCCTCGGGCGACTGCGCAGTTCCTCGGGCGACTGCGCAGTTCCTCGGGCGACTGCGCTCTACTACATCAATCAATTCTACAACTTTTACTGATTTAACCATAAAGACATCGCAGACTTGATATCTGCAGGGACGGATGATGAGAGTCAGATAGGTTTCGCATATTAGGCTGAATTCCTGTGATGTCACTTCCTCTTGGCTGTCTGACCAATCCCTGAGCTGAACTATTTTCCTCTCACACAAACATGTCTGTCTCTGTGATTGACATTTTCCTTTTCTTATTGTTTACAAAGGGACATCAGCTGATTCCTGAAGCGCTGAGAGGATGAACTGAGGAGAATGCAAAGGTGAGACATGCGCTAGGGCTGCGCAATTCCTCGGGCGGCTGCGCAATTCCTCCGCCGGCTGCGCAATTCCTCCGGCGACTGCGCTCTACTACATCAATCAATTCTACACCTTTTACTGATTTAACCACAAAGACATCGAGTCGAGTAGACCTGATATCGGCAGGGACGGATGATGAGAGTCAGATAGGTTTCGCATATTAGGCTGAACTCCTGTGATGTCACTTCCTCTTGGCTGTCTGACCAATCCCTGAGCTGAACTATTTTCCTCTCACACAAACATGTCTGTCTCTGTGATTGACATTTTCCTTTTCTTATTGTTTACAAAGGGACATCAGCTGATTCCTGAAGCGCTGAGAGGATGAACTGAGGAGAATGCAAAGGTGAGACATGTGCTAGGGCTGCGCAATTCCTCGGGCGACTGCGCAATTCCTCGGGCGGCTGCGCAATTCCTCCGCCGGCTGCGCAATTCCTCCGGCGACTGCGCTCTACTACATCAATCAATTCTACACCTTTTACTGATTTAACCACAAAGGCATCGAGTCGAGTAGACTTGATATCTGCAGGGACGGATGATGAGAGTCAGATAGGTTTCGCATATTTGGCTGAACTCCTGTGATGTCACTTCCTCTTGGCTGTCTGACCAATCCCTGAGCTGAACTCTTTTTCTCTCACACACCCCCCCCTGCTCTTACATCTCTCTGATTGAAGGTCAGCAACACTACACACTCTTCACCTGATGTTTGTTTGTTTTCAGATCAATTCGCAGGAGGAGGAGTCAAATGAAGACCTAGTTGAAATTCTTCCACACATTGTTATTGTTATGCATAGTTCAACCACCATGATTTTTATGATATTCAACTTTGAGAATAAAAAAAAGTTTCTTTATCACATTGTACTTTATTGATGTCCGTCTTAATGCCACACACTGCTGGATAAATTGAAGTCTGTGCTACAAAGAAAAGCAAATCAGTTTTAACATGCTCTAAATACAGTAACCACAAATCATTCCTGCATGCAAGCATCATTACTGATCATTGACCATCTTGCTAACAGTTTGATTAGTTTGTTGTGTAGAAATACCCCCCCTCCCTCCCCGCCTCCACACACAAGACATGGTGACATAGGACATCCCGCTTTGCCGTCACTCGTACGGTTACATAAAGGCCAACTTGCTCCATTTTTAACGGAAGTCTTTTGAGCGGCTAGTCCTGACCCACCTGAAGTCCCTCACCGACCCCCTCCTGGACCCCCTGCAGTTCGCCTACAGAGCACACAGGTCTGTGGACGATGCTGTCAACATGGCCCTCCACTACATCCTCCAGCTTCTGGACTCCCCAGGAACCTACGCCAGGATCCTGTTTGTGGACTTCAGCTCTGCCTTCAACACCATCATCCCGTCTCTGCTGCAGGACAAACTCTCCCAGCTGCACCGCCCGACTCCACCTGCAAGTGGATCACAGACTTCCTGTCTGACAGGAAGCAGCACGTGAAGCTGGGGAAACATGTCTCAGCCTCTCGGACCATCAGCACCGGTTCCCCCCAAGGCTGCGTTCTTTCCCCTCTGCTCTTCTCCCTGTACACCAACAGCTGCACCTCCAGTCACCAGTCCGTCAAGCTCCTGAAGTTTGCGGATGACACCACCCTCATTGGACTGATCTCTGGTGGGGACGAGTCCGCCTACAGGTGGAGTCTGACCATCTGGTGTCGTGGTGCAGCCAGAACAACCTGGAGCTCAACGCTCTAAAGACAGTGGAGATGGTTGTGGACTTCAGGAGGAACAGAGCCCCACCCTCCCCCATCACCCTGTGTGACTCCCCCGTCAATATTGTGGATTCCTTCCGTTTCCTGGGCTCCATCATCACCCAGGACCTCAAGTGGGAGCTGAACATCAGCTCCATCACCAAGAAGGCTCAGCAGAGGTTGTTCTTCCTGAGGCAGCTGAAGAAACTCAACCTGCCAAAGACGATGATGGTCCATTTCTACACGGCCATCATGGAGTCCATCCTCTGCTCCTCCATCAGCGTCTGGTACGCTGCAGCCACAGCCAAGGACAAGGGCAGGCTGCAGCGTGTCCTCCGCTCTGCAGAGAGGCTGATCGGCTGCAATCTGCCGTCCCTGCAGGACTTGTTCGCTTCCAGGTCTCTGAAGCAGCTAAAAAGATGGTGGCCGACCCCTCTCACCCCGGACAAAACCTGTTTGTGCCCCTTCCATCTGGCAGGAGGCTGAGGTCCATCAGGACTAAGACCTCATCAACAGAGCCGGACCCCCACTGACTGACTCTTGACATTCCACACATCACTTTACTGTCACTTTCTGTTCGCTGGTGCACTTTTTTTTTTTTATATTTTAAACTTTAACTTGTATTCCTTTATTTTAAACTTCTCCTTCAATCCTCCACTCCTCCGCTCTCTTCACTGGTACCGGTGGCTCATCCAGTTCTAAACATGGTGCTCACGTACCACGCTGTGAATGGATGGGGTCCAGCTTCCATCCAGGACCTGGTCCAACCCGACATCCCGACCCGCACTCTCCGCTCTGCATGTGATAAACTGCTTGTTCCTCCTCACTGAGAGCAAAACACTCGACTAGATCTCCACTCTTTGCTGTCCTGCTCCTAAATGGTGGAAGGAGGTCTCTGAAGACATCAGGACCACAGAGAGCAAAGACTAAAGACACACATCTTCAGACTCTACCTCCACTAACACACTAACTGTAGCAATTACATTGGACTTATAATGGTTCTTATCTACAGCAAGTTGTAAATTGGCTTATTTAATGAAATTGCACTTTCTTGTTCTTCTGAGTTTGTTATTTGGATAAAAGCGTCAGCTAAATGACATGTAATGTAAATGTAACTAACCCATAGCCTGTTGTCTTGTCGTCCATTGTCGTACTGTCTGCTGTTACGCACCAACCGCCAAGTCAAATTCCTTGTATGTCACATATTATGGCAATAAATGTTTCCTGATTCCTGATTATGGGTGGTTAGTTGACCGTACTAATATGGCCGCCATGTGCGGACGTTCTATATTTCGCTGTAAGTGATCTAGCCATACATATATATATATGTGTGTATATATATATATGTTATATATATATTTTTTTCTATTTCTACCACGCACGTAACCGCGTTGACGTACGAGCTTCTGTCAGCTGTGAAGGTTTGTGAATTTAGTTTGGTGTGAAGACGTTCAGCCCGTAGGGGCGGGGCTTCCTGCTGTGTACGTAGCGACACGAACTTCCGCTCAGCCAATGATGACGGGTCGTTTCCGCGCTCAGCCGATTGTAACCCCCATTGGCCGGTCCTTCGCTTTAACTTACCTCTGATTGGATAGTTACCCGACTGATGCCGTCATTTCCCTTGTGGCGCCTCGTTCGCATCCACTAATGGCGACCCTAGCGGAGGCACGTCGTATTAGATTCGAGGGATCACCTGACCAATCGGATTTGTCTCCTGCGAACGCCACTGTCAGCGCAGCCAATCACGGGTCGGGAAACAGAACTCGGACTCAACAGCTTGTTGTTCGTGTATCGCTTTGCGACCCGAGCTGCGGCGGCCGAATACGTGAGTATGAAGCCCTTCTTCTGCTAACCGAACCCTACCGGGTCGAACCCACTACCGGGTCCAATCACCGGTGGACAAGAGACAGGACCCCGCGTGGACGTCGAGCAGTGGTTGAATTGATTGAAGAAATGTGGAGCTTCTTTGTGGAGCTTCAAGTATTAAATAATTTAATACACAACAGTTGTTGTTCTGTCCGGTTTAACAAGGTCCGGTTCGGTCCGATAGGAACTTCTTTTAGCCCGTAAACGGAAGCTAATGTCGCTGCTTGCCGAGTCCACCGTGGAGCCACCGGACGGTTTAAATCTCCTTGCGATCCCAAAACTAGCTAACGATAGTTAGCTAACCGCTGCTAGCTTCACGAAGCTCCGCTTACACGCACGTCGGTACCGGGAATCGGTCTTGGATTTACCCCCCCCCCCCCTGCTGGTAGCTAGCAGCCGTTCCGTGTGTTTGGGGTGGGGGGGTAAAGTTAGCAGAGCTAGCCGAGCTGTGATGGCGACGTGACTCAGTGGAGCTGAGAGGAGCGGGAACACACGTCCGGTTCCCCCGCGGGTCCGTTAGTGAAACCGGCGACACCGCGTTCAGCCGCAGCAACCAAAGTTAGTGGCGGGCATCTAGCTGGTTAGGTTAGCATTATATAAACAGTACGACACCCTGTGTGGCTAGCTTAGCTGTGTCAACGGTCTGTTCTCTGGTTAGCTTAGCATCATGTTAACGTCCTGTGTCCCTTCCAGTGTTCCACTATCTTCCGAGCTGGACCTCCTCAAATTGACGTGAAGATGAAGGTGAGTATTTGACCGGCGTGTCGAGCCTTAAAGTGGACCCGGTCTCTCTCAACCGGTTCCAGTCCAGATACGACTGCTCAAGCAGCAGTAATAAGACAGGAGATGTAGATTTTGGTCTCCTGTAAAGAGAACTTTAATTATAATGTTTCTCTGCTGAACCTTTTGGCTTGTCTCTGAAACACACACAAAGATGGCCGCCGCTCTTGGAACCTGTTGTATGGTGGAGGTCAGATTTTGGGTTGAGGTCTGGACATGGAGATGTGCAGCAACATTGAAGCCAGGACCCTGTTTGGGAGCCAGAAACTATTTTGAATGTTAAAGTCTAAAACGTAAAATAATCTGAATCCTGGTGCGGCTCAGACTAAACCTCTCCCATCATCACACAAGACTAGCTGAACTATCGACTATGTTTGGCTTAGCTAAGCTGCTGTCTGCTGCAGTGCACTCTGGGAGTGTTGTGATGTCACTGAGGTGTGTTTCAGGCAGCAGACGAGCCCCCCTACCTGACCGTGGGGACGGACGTCAGTGCCAAATACAGAGGAGCCTTCTGTGAGGCCAAGATCAAGACGGTGAAGCGCATGGTGAAAGTGAAGGTGAGACCCTCCAGAACCAGGTCACTGCTGTGAGCAAGAACAGCAATGGGGGGCGGTCACATGTTTTCATGTCTGTGTGTCTCTCTCTCTTCAGGTGAACCTGAAAGGCGAAAGTACGACTCAGGTGGTCCAGGATGACCAGGTGAAAGGAGCTCTGAGGGTGAGGTGATGCTGAGCGTCTGAGGTCCAAGGGTTCATTAGCTCATGAAGGGTTCTTACTGAGCAGCCAAGAGTCCTTAATGGGAGCTGCTTTAGTAACTGTCTCAGCAAAGATGCTTCAAGGTGAATAGTCTCTCTGGTGCTCTCTGCCCCGCTGCTGCGAGCGCCGGACGGACATCTCCATGTCAGTGTGCAACTGCCGTGCGTGGAGAAAGAAAGAAATATACATGCATACATACATGCATACATACATACATACATACATACATGCATGCATGAAGCATGTTTCTTCTGATGGAAACAAGCCCTTCATTTGCTCGCGTGTCCCCGTCCTTCAGGTGGGCTCCACGGTGGAGGTGAAGACTAACGAGGGTTTGTCGAGCGAGGCCGTCATCAGTAAGCTGACGGATGCCAGCCTCTACACTGTGGGTGAGTCTCTGATTGGTCCACTGAGTTCTGTGCATCCTGGTACACTAAAGGGGGCACATTAAAGTGCTACTTCTGGGCTGCACAAATGAAACCTTTGGTAGCGCTGATTAAGAATATTGAGATAGTCATTGCCTGCAGCAAAATACAGGCAGCTTTGGGGTTTCCAAAGTTAATTTCATTATTAACGAGCATTGATGAAGACCGGCTTTAGAAAGTGGTCCGATATGGGACTGACTGACCTCCACCAGCGATTTAATGCGGACAACATCAAGACATTTGAGCAGCTGAAAAAGGATTTCAATCTCCCGGAAACAGATTTCTTCCGATACCTTAAATGGAAAGTAATTCTTCAGGCGTCCAGAAATATTTGCCAAAATGGGCCCAAAACATTCCAACTTGTGCTGGCGGAAGTGTGGAACACATGCTGCCAATCACACACACGTATTCTGGCTTTGCCCTAAACTAAGTGCCAACCATCCGCCCGTCTTTAACCTGAACTACTGCCTCTTTGGGCGGGCGTCCTGCGTTTGCACCGGGCCGCTCCGTCTCTCCCTGCAGCCGCGGAGCGCGTCGCCCTGCCGGCGGTCGAATCCCTGTTAAACCTCCCGGCTGCCGCGGCGCGCTGGACACGTTTCCACGAACCCGACCGCATCGCACCGAGCCGATGCTTGTATAGGATAGATTTGCTTGTATAGGATAGATTTGCTTGTATAGGATAGATTTGCTTATATAGGATATATTTGCTTATATAGGATAGATTTGCTTATATAGGATAGATTTGCTTATATAGGATAGATTTTTTCACATTCCGATTCTAATTCTAACTATTCTGACAAACGTTCTTTGTTCTTTGAAATAGCGTCTTTTTATTACTATACCATTATATTGTCATTATTTTATCAGTGGCATAAAATGGTCTGAAAGTTGCAATAATATCGCAATAAACGTAATCGCACAACATAAATGAGATATCGTGGCCGCCCTACCCGGATCCCCCTGCACATGCATCCAAAACGAATGGAGCAGATAACTTATTCAGTACGGCCTGTCTTTACCAAACCATGAGGTCGTCACAGCATGTGGCACACGCATCATGCACGACACTCACAGCACCTGGATATCGCTGAAAGAAGGACAGCGAACTGTCTGAAAATGCATTTCATAATGTTGTTGAATTCAATAAAATAAGTGAGTTTAGAAAAGAAAAGGAGCACAAAGACGTGATGAATTTGGACGCAAGGCGCTGCGTCACATGACCTTCTGGTGATGGAGCCTCATTGCTCTCAGTCAGGAGGAATAATGTTTGTTTAAGCTTCCAGACATGAAGGAAAACATCCTGCTTGTTTGTTTTTCAGTGTTCGATGACGGAGACGAGAAGACTCTTCGGAGGACGTCCCTGTGTCTGAAGGGAGAGAGACACTTTGCAGAGAGTGAGGTAAGGAAGACAGACAGACAGACAGACAGACGGACTGACAAACGCAGGCAGAAGTCTCATCCTCTGTCCTCCCCTCAGACTTTGGACCAGCTGCCTCTCACTAACCCAGAACATTTTGGTACTCCGGTCATCGGCAAGAAGTCAAACCGAGGAGGACGTCGCTCGTCTCAGGCTGTGTGAGTACAGACGCATTACCACGACAGGACACATAACCGCCTTCTGTTTACTGGAGGACTGACTATTAGTCTGTCTCTCCTTGTTTCTGTCGGCCTGTGTCTCAGGGCTGAGGAGGAGAATGAGTCCTCCTCCAGTGACGACGAGGACGACGACAGAAGACGACTCAACGATGAACTTCTGGGGAAAATCTGCAGCGTTGAGAGCGAAGAGGAGTCGAGTAGCTGGTACCTGGCTCTGGTAAACACACACACGTCCTCTCTGAGCCCTGTTACCATGGAGACGAGGCTGCTCATCACACACCTTTAACTTCCTCCTGAGCTAGTGACCAAAAAAGTGGCAAACGCACTTTTTCACGTCAACGATCAGATGCATGACGAGCAAAATGGCCGTGGAAATGTGCGGCGCCTCGCGCCGACTTCAGGGCTGTCGTGCGCCCGTTTCTACAGCTGTTGATTCTTACAGGTGAACAGGGCTCGCAAGTGCTCAAAAAGGACGTTTGAATATTCGCTTTACGTCAGGCTTCATCCAGTGAAAGTTTTCCAGCACCGACATGGACCGCGCCGAGCGAGCTGAGCTGTGAACACGCAACGTTTCCTCGGCGTGAAACGGCAAATAATCAAACCAGTGCATGAAGCTGTTGTAGCCGATCTGGTCTATTTTATTCATGCGATAAACAGTCAGTACAGTCAGGCGCCCGCTCGCTAAGCAGACAGTCACGCATTCAAGTTTTAATTTTCAGTTGTTTTTAACAACTATGTGAATATAGAATATTCATTGCAGCCCTACAGGTGATGTTGGGAAACTAATAATAAATAAATGTGAACACAATTTGTCCCCGGACTGAGAATGTGCACATCTGAGACACATGAACAATTAACACGTGTCTGCAATTACATGAGTGGATATAAACGCATGCATGAAGTGGTGCAATGCACACTGTTAAAACAATGGCTGCTTTAGAACTACTAGACGACACTTCTATGCAAATGGTGCAATAAGGAGAGAGCGCATGTTTAGAAACAGGATTTGCTTGCACATGAGGACAACTGGCTCATCAGCTGCTTTGGGTTCCTCCTCCTCCAACTACGTGCAGAGCGCAGCACAGCGAGGAGGCGCCCGCTCCTCTTACGTTTGCTGCTTATTCCTGATGATAGCGTGCTAAAGAGCACATGTTTGCGTGCCTCCACTTCGGAAAGTAGAACTTCCATCTCGCTTTCGGTGAAGTTTTTTTTAATTTACCATCTTACTCCTTTTTACCGTCTTTTCTGATCATGGGGAATCACAGGGGCGTGGACAGGGAGGAGTCGGGGACTCCGGCATGCGTTCCACGTTGGTTGTGGCGTACGAAGGAAATGTGCTTGGATTCATGCGTTCACACACATTGATACATCCGATGTTTTTGTGCGTTGGAGGCGTTTGGGTTTCATCGTACGGACGTGTTTCAGTAAGAAATCCACGCGAGTCTTTGCACATCAGGCCCCTGGGTCACATGGCCCTTTGTCCCTTCTCCTCAGGTGGTGTCTCCCAGCTGTAACGAGGAGCTGCAGGTGAAGAAGGACCAGTGTCTGGTCAGAGCCTTCAGTGACTCCAAATTGTGAGTCCCTCATTGATCTGTGATCACAGACCTACTAGCTGGGACTTCCTCCCACCTGTCTCACCTCCTGTCTCTCTTACTGCAGCTACACGGTGGCGAGGAGACACGTCCACACCTTCATCTCCACCAGGTCGGAGTTCTCCAGCAGGAAAGGTGAGGAACTACACCTCCCACAATGCAGTAGGCACAGCAACACTATTGTTCTCCATTTTCCCAACGCTTTCTATTGTTCCTCCTTGCTCCTCTTCCAGGGTTTGAGGCGGCCCAGATGTTCCTGAGGACAGGTGAAGTCCCTGACATGTGGAAAATGGACATGAGTCAGATTCTGGACTCCTCCTCCAGCGACGATGAAGAGAAGGAGAGTGAGGAGGAGGACGAAGAGGAGACGAAGAAGAAGAAACTCATAAAGGAGGAGGTGAGAGCTCACAAGTTGACCTGTCTGTTGATCTCTAGATCAGACGTTGACCCGTCTTCCTCGGTCTGTGCAGCCGGAGGAGGAGGAGCCCGATCCAGAGGAGAGAGACCGCTTCCTGCAGCAGCTCTATAAGTTCATGGAGGACCGAGGTGAGACCAGCAGAAGGTTCTGGTTGTGTGGTTAATCATCAGAAGGTCTGTTCTAATAAGCGTTCTGCCTGCAGGGACCCCCATCAACAAGCCTCCCGTGTTGGGTTATAAAGACCTGAACCTCTTCAAGCTTTTCAGACTGGTCTATCGGCTGGGAGGCTGCCACAAGGTGACTACTGTCTCTCCTGGGTCATGTGACCTGGTGATGCTGCTGCTGGGTTCTTGTGATGTCACTTGCTGTTGTTTGTTGCAGATAGAGTCTGGTACCGTGTGGAAGCAGGTCTACGTGGATCTGGGGATCCCCGTCCTGAACTCTGCTGCCTCCTACAACGTCAAGACTGCCTACAAGAAGTAAGATACTCCCTCATCCTCGTTCTTTCCTCCCCCTGGTTCCTCCTGCTCCTCCCCAGGAGCCCCTGCTTTACTTTACGGTCTGGTGGGTCCTCAGGTATCTGTACGGCTTTGAGGAGTACTGCCGCTCTGCCACCATCACCTTCAGAACCATCCATCACAACAACCCCCGCCCTCCCACCACACTGGCCAACCAGAAGCAGGCAGGGGCGGAGCTTAGCCGCCCACCCGCCCTGCCAGAGAACGTGGACCCTGTCAAAGACGCGTTGGAGGAGGCAGAGAGTGAGAGCGAGGACGTGAAGGACAGACAGTCGTCTCCGAGGGTGAGACGCCACCTTTACTTGAGGTCACGTGATCACTGGTGACAATTTAATGAGACTGAATGTCCCTCTCATTCTGTCTCTTCCCCCTTCTCTGTTGTAGGGGAGGAGGAGGTGTGTTAGCAGTCAGCTGACTGCAGAGAGCGGTTCTCCCTCCACACCAGACAAAGGAGGAGAAGATAACAGTGAGGAGCAGAGGGAGGTGAGGAGACGCAGCAACAGACGAATGGACGACTCCGACAAGGGGTCTGAGGAAGAGGAGGAGGGGGAGGGCGATGATGATGATGTGGAGGACGACGATGATGATGATGATGATGACGACGAGGACGAGGATGAGGATGACGACGACGATGAAAGAGGGATGGCGAGAGAAGGGTGAGACTGAAATATTTCAGCTTCTTAGTGAATGAACGAGACGTCTTGAAATGATCTGAGATGTTGGCTTATATAGACCCTATATGTGTGTCAGCTGTGAGGAGGAGGAGGAGGAGGGCGACTCTGTGACGGGGACGAAGGTGCGGGTGAAATACGGCAGAGGGAAGACTCAGAAGATCTACGAGGCTCACATCAAGAAGACTGACTTGGACAATGGAGAGCAGTTCTACCTGGTCCACTACTACGGCTGGAACGTCAGGTGGGCCTCACGCATGTCTAAGGCCGGCCCCCTACGCCCCCTTAGCCAATCATAACAGGGATGTGGGAGGGACTCGTTAGACGAGTGGTTGAGATAAAGTACCATGTGACCTGCATGACGAGTCTTCATTGCATGATTTTCATTTAGCTGAAGCTTTTATCCAAAGCGACGTCCAACCTGTGAAAAGAAGCAAAACAACAAGAATCAGGAAAGTAACACTTCGTCCATGCGTGGTGGGTGGAGGTGTGTGTGTAGCTTTAACTCATTCCACCATTTATGAGCCAGGGCGTCAAACAGTCGGCACGTGTTGTCACGGTAACTGCTTTTTTTGTGCGATATATTGCACCAAAATTAATTGCAATAAACAATATTGTAATTTACAAACCATTTTTTTGCCACGGATTACAATATGACAATACAAGTGCCCTCTTACAAAGACCGTGTTATTCTTTATTTGGAATGGGAATGTTTCACATATAACAGATGTAGTATTTTAGGTTAACAAAAAAGTGCACGGTTGATTATAATATAGTGCAACACCGAAAGTGATCATGTTCAAGTCAAAGGCCGAGCATGTTGCTCAGTGTTTATTTCTCTGTGAGGGAGCAACAAGCAGATCGATGCGGGCCGTAAGGTGAGACCAGATCCTGGCCTGTTGGCCACACTGGTAGCCAGTGAAGAGGAGCTGGACTGGGAAGGTCGGGAGCAATAGACTGAAACATGTTGTCGGCTTTGAGTCAGAGGGAAAGGATTCAATTATCTTTTTGCAGCCCAAAATCAAGTGGATTTGACCGCTGCGCGCTCAGCGACGAGGTGTGAAAATAAATTCTGTTGGTACGACTTGACGCTCGATGAAAAATTCCTACCGGAAATTTTATACCATTTGAACCGGAGTACTGCCCAGCCGGATTCTCCTTCTTACACCGGGGTTGATGGTGATTGGCTACAGCTGTGCTGACCACACCCCCTGCCGGGAGCCAAAGCGGATTAGAGACAAAGTATATTTACCCCAAAGGGTAGAAAGTAAAATACAGCTTTGTCACCAACAATTGGACATGAAATGAAAGGTGAACTTTCTGCCCTCAGGTACGACGAGTGGGTGAAAGCCGACCGCCTCATCTGGCCCCTGGAGAAAGGACGCCAGAAGAGACGGAGAAAGAAAGTTAAGGTGTGAAACCTGTGATGTCACTTCCTGTTAGCTCACCAGGATATCGCCGACGTCATTACACACGGTTTTTATTCTCCAGTCGGGACAATTTTCTGTGTGTGGTTACCTGATGACTAAAGTGAAGTTTAGCAACAGCCTTTTAGGGTGGTATGACCCTAAGGACCCGTAGGGTGGTATGACCCTAAGGACCCGTAGGGTGGTATGACCCTAAGGACCCGTAGGGTGGTATGACCCTAAGGACCCGTAGGGTGGTATGACCCTAAGGACCCGTAGGGTGGTATGACCCTAAGGACCCGTAGGGTGGTATGACCCTAAGGACCCGTAGGGTGGTATGACCCTAAGGACCCGTAGGGTGGTATGACCCTAAGGACCCGTAGGGTGGTATGACCCTAAGGACCCGTAGGGTGGTATGACCCACTTACCTTTTAGGGTGGTATGACGGTGGTATGACCCTAAGGACCCGTAGGGTGGTATGACCCTAAGGACCCGTAGGGTGGTATGACCCTAAGGACCCGTAGGGTGGTATGACCCTAAGGACCCGTAGGGTGGTATGACCCTAAGGACCCGTAGGGTGGTACCTTTTTTTTACATCATGGTCTGTTTGACACTGTCTGTCCCAACAGAACAAAGATGAGCCGGAGACAGAAAGAGATGAAGACCAGCCTCCGTCAGCAGTGTTGAAGCCTCCGGGAGCCAAGCGGGGGCGACCCCAGACCGGGACGCCACCCGGTGGCTCAGCGGGACACAGCGTCTCTAAGACGCCGAGCAGCGAGGGGCGGTCCAACGGCCGGAGCAGCCGTACGGAGATGCCTTCCAACATGGCCAACGGAGACAGTAAGACTCCGCCCAACTAGCTTTCTTTTTTGTGTGACTGTCTTTGACGTGTCCCCCTACCTGCAGACACTCCTCGCAGGAGAACCAGGAGGACGTCGGGTTTGTACGACTCCGATCAAGCGTCTAACGGTGAGATCACTCGCTCTTTTTAAGACTCCTACTTGTATTTCGGGTTTCACGTGCTTTTCATTAGTCTCGTAATATTGAACTGCTCTGCTGCTCTGTCTCCCTGCAGAGGATTCTGGGAACTCCTCAGACGACAGCGAATCAGAAAGCCCGCCTGACAAAAAGCCGTCGCCACGGCAAGGGCGGACCGAAGGCCCGTCCTGTAAAGAGGAGGAGGGGAAGGGGGGGGAGGAGGAGGAGCCAAGTCAGGTTGCTGACGTTAAGACGGCCGCCAACAACAACACTGTCGCCACGGCAACAGCTGGTCAGACACCTGTTGCCATGACACTGCAGCGCCCCATCATGCCTCAGGAGAAAACCGACAAACTCCTGAGCCAATTAAAGGAGGCGGAACAAAGGGAGGAGCCAACAGTAGAAGCTGCCATGTTGCTGGTTCACCTGGACGAGGAGATGTCGTCTGTCCAAGACTCTGACCACTTGTTTCCTGCACAGGAGGTGTTTAACAAGAGGCCTTCTCCTCACGCCATCACGTCTCCTCCGGATGCCATCAGGGCGTTTCTTGACGAGAATGTGTCCTCTCCTCAGCCCGTCTCAGCAGAGGAGGAGGACAGCAGGTCCACTCCTCTGTCCTCTCCCAGGGTCAAAGGTCGCAGGGCCCTCAGGGAGACAGTCTCCGAAACTCCTCCCAGAATCTTCCTCAGCACCTGCCCTGCCCACAAGGAGGTGTCTCCTCCTTGTAGCGTCCTGAAGAGACAGGACGAGCCCATGGTGGTTCTCCACTGCCTTCCCACCCAGCGCCTCTCCCCCGAGTCTCCCACCGCAGATTCTGACACTGACTCTGCCACCGAGGAGGAGGAGGAGATTCCTGAGAAGAGGAGCAGCTCCACATTAAAACGAAAGGCCGCAGAGCAGCGAGAAACTGACAAGAAGCTCCGTCCTGAAAGGAGACAGCTGGAGGCCCCTTGTCCCGAAACTCCCCCAGTCCCTTCCAAGATGGCCTTAGGAGCTTCGCCCAAAGGACTCCCCTCTCCTCTCCACAGGGCGGAGTTAGAAAAAAGCGAGGGAGCGATGAAGGCAGAAGACTGGCCCCGTCTAGAGGACACGCCGAAGGAGGGGTCAGAAGAGCTGCTGATGGGCGGAGCCTCTAAAGAGTCAGAGGTGGTTCCTGGGACGCCTGCCCCAGACTCCTCCCCCGCTGAGGAGGTGGAATTGCAGATTGGTCCGGAGGCGCTGGTCTGCCATGAGGTGGACCTGGACGACCCGGACGAGAAGGAGAAGCCAACCGCCCCGGAGCACCTCCTCCTGATGATTAGGGAGCAGCAACTAGCCCCGCCCCCTAAAATCATCCACGCCTCTCTGCCCTCCCCCCACCTCCCCCAACCTCAAGTCATGCCCTTCTTGCCTGAACCTGCACCCTGCACCGCTCCTAGCCCCGAGGAGCTCCACCCCGCAAGGAGCACTGGTGGGGAGGAGAGAGGAGAGCTTCAGGGAGACTCCAGCCCCGGCTTTGATGGCAGCGCCTCCTCCACCTTTGTGGTGTCTCTGCAGGAGAGTAAGGACAGAGGTGTGTGTTATCACCTAGTTCTATTGGCTCTTTTGAGTGGTTCTTGTCTGTAGAGAGTAACCTGTGTGACCTTTGACCCCTCAGGTCAGAAGCGGATGCCGGACTGTAACTTGAGCCCAATGGCCAAGAAACAGAAACGCAACCAGAAGAGACTCAGCACACCTGGGAAGGTGGAGAAGAACGGAGCAGGTGAGCTGTGACGATGTTGCTGCATGGTCACGTGATCTGAGGCTGACCCGCCTAAGAACACCTACTTCCTGTTTGAGTTTTTACAGTAACTTAGTATAATTAACAGTCTCCTTCTCCCCCAGGTAACAGCAGTGACAGTGAGGACCAGCCTCGTCTGTCCCAGAAGTCTCGTTTTGTTTTGTCTCCTTCGTCTCACAGCAAAGACAAACACACCTTCTCCCCCCAGAGGGCCTATAAGTGGACCTTCCAGCTCGGTACTTCCTCGTTTACTTTTATCACTTTGCTGCTGTTGGCTGCATGTTAACCCCCCCCCCCCCCTCCCCACACAGACGAGCTGGACAACATGTCCAGCACAGAGAGGATCTCCTTCCTGCAGGAGAAACTGCAGGAGATCAGGAAGTACTACATGACCCTGAAGTCGGAGGTGGCCTCCATTGACAGGCGGAGAAAGAGACTAAAGAAGAAGGAGAGAGAAGGTAGGCCCCTCAGTGCATGCTGGGAGATGCGGTCCATTGGCCATGTGACAGTTTCCTTTCAGTCATTGTTCTTTGGTCCCTTAGTGTCCCACACCACGTCCTCCGGCTCCTCGGACACTGGCATGAGTCCGTCCTCTGCATCGCCCACTCAGAGCACCGTGGCCGTGGAGTGCAGGTGATGACACGCCCAACGATGAACTTAGACCCGCCCCTCTGACCTGGAGAGTTTATCACATGGCCCCGCCCCCTCACCAAGGAGGCAAAAAGATCAGTCGTCTGTTCAGCCGGCACGGAAGACTCCTCCCCTATCTCGGAATTTCAAAGTAAAGTGACAGGTTGTTTGAGGTCACTGGTTTGATATCTTAAAGCAGAAAATCTCATTATGCAAAATTAGGTTTCCTGCTGTGATTTTGTTTGTTAAAAAAAAAAGTCAGTTCGGTCACATTTGAGGTAATATGCTTATTTATTCAGTACATTTTTTTAAATGGAAGATTGAAATAAACGTATAATTTAGTTGTTTACTTGTAACCTTTGGTAAACATATGATTTAAGCTGAGTTATGAGGAGCTACACTGATTAGTGAAGGTTGAAAACTAAGTTCTGGTTTTATATTTGATCTTCCGTACGCACCTCTCTTCTTCTGTGGTGCCTCAGACAGACGGCTGCTTCATGGATCTGTTTTGTAAATACCAGCTCTGGGTACACGTGTGTTCGAGGACATGGTTTTACATCTTGTAAAGAATGATTTCTAATATTTTTAAGCGCAGGCTGTCCTATAATGAACTCCTTTTTTATGTAAATATACTAAAACTGACCTGAGAACAGAAGCCGTGTTGGAACTGTACAATAAACAGCTCTTTTGTTTCACACTGTTCCTTCAAGTTCTGAACACAGTAACCGGTTTTATTTCCAGAAGAAAAACAGTTCAATAATGATTCTACATAAGTCATTGTTTAATTAGTCCATCCATGATGCTTGGTTTCACATTAGAGGTCAGTGCAGCAGTCCGGCCTTGGCAGCCAGGGCCTCGTTCTGCTGGATGTGGTACTCCTGGAACCTCATGGAGATCCGCTGAGTCATCTTCAGGTACTTCTGCAGACACGATTCCGAGCAGCTCGACTGAAAACATGTCAAAACAGCCAATCAGAATTCTGACTCTTCAAAACGTCTGCAAGGTCACGTTAAAAACGGGGTCAACAAGGAGAACACGTCATTAATGCAATAAAATGTTTGAATGCAGCTTTGTTTCCTTCCCGGTGTGCGTTGGCCACTGAAGCCGCCGCTTGATGCAGAGCGAGACGGTAGCTGAAGATGGAGGGAGTTTTTTCCTTTGGAGGTAAAACAAGCAGGAATTCCCCCAAAAAGACAGTGGTTGGAAAATGTTCTGGCTAAATGTGGGCACTTAAAACGACAGCAGGAAGCGTTGCCAGCTCAACGCGATCACATGGGTGAAGTTTGTGTAAAGTGAGTACTTGTTCATTTATAAGATTGTCACAAAAAAACATAATTGCGATTAATGAATTTCAAAATGTGTGATTAGTTAATACAGCCCTGCTATTTACTCATTCAGTCTATTTTGAGGAAAAACGTGAAATAAATCCTCAGGTGTGAATATTTTTGGACGTTGTCATGGCAACGTGACATGTGGCAGCTGTGCATTCATATTTAAACACCACCGGGTGACGTCAGTGAGTCCCTGGGGTAATTGGGCCGGAGTGTCCCTAAACCGGTGATAACCGGAAGTGAGGAGGAGATGAACCGCCCACCTCTTCCGGTTTCACCTCCCTGGTGGTGAAGTCTTTAACGCAGTCCATGAAGCAGTTCTCCGTCACCTTGTTGTAGGTCCCCAGGAACTCCTTAAACTGAGACACACGCCACAGTCCTTTAAGAACCACGACCACCTCCAGAAATAATCGGATGTGACTGGTTTATTCCGGCTCACCTGTTTGACTTGGTCGGACTCCGTCACCTGGACCGCCATGGTTCAAGGGAGTCTGTGGGGCAGTGAACGGAAACCTGTGAATAGTCACCAGCACATCTCGCAGCGACACGTGCGCTCATCTCAGCCGCATCTGTGACGTCATCCATAAAGTTACACTATCGTTATTTTGAATGCAGCGACGTGCCGGTAAAATAAACGTTTAAATGAATGGAGTCTGGTTCAGATGCTAACGGCTAACGGAAGCTGGCATTAGCTTCATCCGGGTGATTTTGGGGTTTAGTTCAACTGTTTCTCCTCCATCATTAATCAAACGAAAACAGAAGACGACCAAAACCGGAGTTACAACCTCACCTGCGAGCAACGAGAGTCTTAAATGTGAAGCTCGTTCGGCGGCTCAAGGACGTGTGATGTGCTGCTTCTTCTTCTGTGGTTTCACTGGCAGTACGGCTTCCGGTGCTCAGTATCACCTACTGTAGCGGAGTGTGTAGCGTAACAAATCGAGTTTGTTAAATCAATCAACAGACATTTAAAGAATGTTTGGGGGGCACATTTACTTAAATGTCGATCATGTTTGTGATTACTATGAACGCACCACGAAGGCTCGTTTTGTTGGTTGAATAAAGTGGGACGCTAGTTTTATTCACCTTGTTGTTGGTGTCTGGATTTAGAGGCGGAGTGAGACACTCGTCGGGAGGCTTTTTAAACTCTCTGAACCGGAAGTGCGTTGTTTGTTGTCAGCAACCGTTGCTGTTTGTCGTTTGGTCGTTTTCCTTTCTCTAATTCTTTAACGGGATATTTGAACGTTACTTCCCCGCCGAAACTCCAGCCTCTTTCAACCGTAAATCTGGTTTCAACGGACCCGGATGTTGTGGGAGCGGGAAATCTAAAATTGGAGCAGATCGCGCGTGTTGAACAGACGTTAAAAGCCCCGGATGTTTGGTCAAGCCGGTCCTCATGAGTCCTCTGACACCGGGGACGTGTTGATCCGGTCCACCCGGACTCCTCACCCGGTACCGCTCCGGATGAGCGACCAGAGACTACGGAGCTCCGTTACCGATGAACTCCGACGGAAACCGGACATGGCTTCTCCTCCGCGGGCAGCAGGACCCTCTCAACCCGGTGAGGTTATTGATCCACTAGTTGATATTATTGATCCACTAGTTGAGGTTATTTACCCAATAGGTGAGATTATTGATCCACTAGTTGAGGTTATTGATCCACTAGTTGAGGTTATTGATCCACTAGTTGAGATTATTGATCCACTAGTTGAGGTTAATGATCCACTAGTTGAGGTTAATGATCCACTAGGTCAGATTATCGACTCGGGTAAATTTGGAAAACTCTTAACAGTAAGATAGTCGTCGTAGTACCACGATGCCTCGTCAAGACAGGTGTCTGACTCAAGATATTTTTATGGGTGAAGGTATCTCAAAAAATGTTCTTGAATGGTCTTTGAAGAAACCTACCTTCAACCCAGACAACTACAGACCGTCTCTCTTCTTCCCTTTTTGTCCAAAACTCTTGAACGTGAGATCTTTAACCAACTCTCCTCTTATCTCCACTGTAACAACCTCCTTGACCCCCACCAGTCAGGCTTCAAGGCTCCACAGAGACTGCTCTCCTTGCTGTCTCAGAGCAGCTCCACACTGCTAGAGCTCCTCTCTCTCCTCTGTCCTCGTCCTTCTGGACCTCTCTGCTGCATTTGACACAGTCAACCACCAGATCCTTGTCTCCTCCCTTCAGGAACTTGGTGTCTCAGGCTCTGCTCTCTCCCTTCTCTCGTCCTACCTCGACGGACGCACCTACCGGGTAACCTGGAGAGGATCTGTGTCGGAACCTTGTCCTCTTACCACTGGAGTTCCTCAGGGTTCCGTCCTGGGTCCCCTCCACTTCTCGCTCTACACCAACTCTCTCTGCGCTGTCATTCGCTCGCATGGCTTCTCCTACCACAGCGATGCTGATGACACCCAACTAATTCTCTCCTTCCCTCACTCGGATCTCTGCCTGTCTGACTGACGTCTCTCAGTGGATCCGCCCACCATCTGAAAATCATCAATCAAATCATCTTGTCGTCTCCCTCCTGGACTACTGTAACTCTCTCCTGCAGGTCTCCTGCTACCTCCATTCCACCTCTGCAGCTCATCCAGAATGCAGCAGCTCCACTGGTCTTTAACCTTCCTAAGTTCTCCCTCACTCCTCCACTCCTCCGCTCTCTTCACTGGTACCGGTGGCTCATCCAGTTCTAACAGGAGTCCGCTGAATAATATCATGATGATGAAATGATATATATATAATTTGTTCTTTTGTTACTTGATTTGATAATATCTGAACCTGATTATTCAAATACAAATGATCATTTGGTCATAAAAGGATCCATAACACGGCTAACTGATGTGTCCACAGACCGAATGAAGAGACCTGAACCACCCAAAGAGATCAGAGAGCCCAGAAGAGTGAGTCCCCCTTTTCTCCTGTCGACAACACTTCCTGTTTCCTGTTGAAGCATAAATAAAGAGACCACAGCTGCATCAAATGATACAGATTATTGAAATAAATGTGTTCCTTAATCAATAATCAATTATAAAATGTGACTTTATATCTGAAACTGTCCTTCAGCAGCCCCCAGCAGCCCAGTCCAGTCCAGACAGGAAGCTCTCAGGGGGGACACGGGAAGACCAGCAGCCTGGTGAGACCATCAGCTTCATCCATCAATCAATCAATATATTCCTCAATGAATCAATAAAATAGTCAATCCATCCATCAGTCAATCAATATCAATCAGTAGTCGATCAATAGACTTTCAAAACTGTCTACGGTTGATTATTGACCGTTTTGAGATGATTTGTTGTGTTATTGGTTATTGGGATCTGCTGACTCTGAATCACAGTCATGTGTCTGACGGTTTGGACTCTTCTGCCCGGGAGCCTTTGAGCAACCGAAGCCTGAATCTTTTCGATGTCTGGTGACATCATCACTCTACTGACATCTTCTCCCTCAGGTCACGACCTTTTGACGTCCCGGTTCCACCCTGGAGGTCGGGGAGTCGGACTCGCGGCTCTGAAACAACGGTGAGTCCGGTTTAGGTTTTAGACTCATTTTATTCTGAAGGAGACTTTGGCTCCTCTGCTGACTCAGCGCTTCATTGGTGTCATGAGTGACCTTTGTCAATAAAGTTCCAGCTGTGATCAAAGAAAGTTGGTCCTCAATATTCTTGTTGTGTGTATTTTACCTTTAAAAGCAATCTGTGTTTCTGTTGATTGAACGTCACTTCCTGTCTATCCTCAGGTCTCACAGCGCCCCTCACAGGAGGGAGGTCAAAGTGCAGCTGTTGGACCCTGGGCCACTCAGGACCAGCTCCCAGAATGCAGTGGGTGTGGAAGGCCGAAAGGAGGCGGGGCCTTTCTCTGGTTTCCTTGGAGATGTCACCGATGCTTTTATCAAGGTAGATCTGATCTCTGACTGTGTGTGTGTGTGTGTGTGTGTCTCTGTAGGTAAACGTCTCACCTGTTCACCTTTGGCTGTGACTCTGACTGCTTATTGGCTCTGCTCTCCTCCAATCAGAAGCCGCTGCTGGAGTCGTCCCTCGCGGTGGTGACGGGTCCTTCACCCGTGACCTCTGACCTCACAGCGTCAGGGACTCTGCCTCTCCAGGTCACTCAGCTGGACCCGGCAGGTAAACGCGGTTCTTCTTCTTTGTGAAGCTGGTTGAGCAGAACCAGCTCTGGTTTCTTCCCAAAACGGTCTCCAGTGTCAGTGTTGTAAATATGAAACAAAAATGCTTACTGGTAAATACTTATTTAACAACTGTACAGCATGATGGATGTACATGGCGAATAAAGCGGCTTGTGACGGATGGTTGAGGCCACCAGGTGGCAGCACAACTCTCTGAAACCTCAGGGAGGAAACGGGAGACCAATATTCAGATGTGAAGAGCAAAGATCATAATGTGACTGCTTAGTGTGATTAAACAGAGGGAAGGAGTATCAACATCTGCATGTAATCAATACCTCAATAAGAATTTGTCCCTTTCTCTCGCTTTCTCCGGCTCACTTGCCGTCTTGTTCCTTCCACCTTTTCTTTTGTAATTTAATGAGTGCAGCATTGAGACGATCCAGACCTCCTTCCTGATCTGCTGACCTCTGACCCTTCCTCCTTCATGATGCGTCTTTTTGTCTCCATCAGCTGGCGTCCTCAGCCACCACCAGCAAAGCTCCCCCATGGCCATGGCGACCTGCACAGTTGCTATGGGAACAACCCGTCATGACCGATGGACAGAGCAAACCAGGTGAGGGGGGGGCAGACAGAGCTGTGTATCCATGGTTACCAGACCTCTGTATCACTCCTATTGGACGGTCAGAGTGAAGAAGAGCGAGGCTCGTTGTCTATCTGCTTTCCTTCCTCGTCCTCAAAGCGCGTCGGGTTTCCACGGTAACACAAAGCGTACTGTGTGTGTGTGTGTGTGTGTGTGTGTGTGTGTGTGTGAGACACATTAAGTCCTCTATATTTGTCCCATAATGCATCAGTGTGGTGGTTAAGAGGGCAGAATCTGCCTAACAACATCCAATAATAATAAGGGGATGAAACATAATCAAGCAGAATAAGCTATACAGAGCAATTATTTGATTAATATAATATAGAAAGATAGATGATATATACTTTTAAAATGATTTATTGCTTTATTGATTGATTTATTTATTGCTAATTAAAGAACACACAAAAATATTATCTAGTATATTATTACACTATAACACTGTAATATGAATAAAATAAATTAAAGCTACCGGCTGACATCAGAGATGAGGTCACGAGGTCTGTCACGTGTCTTTTGTTCGATCTGTCACGTGACCCAGCGTGACATTACAGTCTGAAACGGGGCGGCGATTACGTCACTTGCTAAACCAGGTGGCATTCCAAGAGGGCGCACGCCCCCCTCCTCGTCCCTCCTCCCCCCGCCGCCTCCCCCGCCTCCTCCCTCCTCCTCCCTCCCCCTCCTCCCCCCGCCTCCCTCTGCAGCAGCAGCGGGAACAATAAGCGGAGAGAGTCGCTCTGTCTGTCCTCCTCCCCGGTACCGGGACCATGTCCTCCTCGTCGCGCAGACAGTCCTGCTACCTGTGCGACCTGCCCCGGATGAGCTGGGCGGTGATCTGGGACTTTACGGAACCGGTGTGCCGCGGATGCGTCAACTACGAGGGCGCAGACCGGATCGAGTTCGTCATCGAGACGGCCCGACACCTGAAGCGGGCTCACGGGTTCCGAGAGGTCCAGCCGCCCCCCGGAGCTCCCCCCCCTCCTCCTCAGCAGCAGAAGAGCCAGCAGCACCAACCGGACGGACCGGGGAGGTCTCAGCAGCCCGGTTTGGACCAATACTCGCTCTCGGATAGCCGGGCTCGGTTCGACTACCGGCTGCCCAACGGAGTCGGACCCAACGGGTTCAAACCGGACGAAGGGCCGCCCGAGCTAAACCGTCAGAGCCCGAACTCGAGGGTTCGGAGCCTCGTTGGGCCGGTGCCGGTACCGGGAAAGATACACGTACCGCCCAACCTGCTCCCTCAGACGCCGCCGAACGGATCCGGAGGGAAGCGGCCCGCCCCGGTGTCCAGCTCGGACCAGGACCGGGAGCTGAAGGAGAAGCAGCGGAACGCGGAGGTTCTGTCCGAGCTGAGCGACAGCCTGCGGAACCGGCAGGACGACTGGACCGGCAAACCGAAGCCGGTGCGGGACACGCTGCACTCCCTCGCCGGGTGCGTCCCGTTCGACGTCCGCTTCAAGAAGGACCCGCAGCTGGTGGGCCGCGTGTTCGCCTTCGACGCGGTGTCCAAACCGGGTCAGGAGCACGAGCTGAAGATCTTCATCGAGTACCCGTCCGGATCCGGTACCGTGTTCTCCAGCGCCTCCGGGGTCGCCAAGCAGATGTACCAGGACTGCATGAAGGAGTTCGGCCGGGCTCTGTCCTCCGGGTTCAAGTACCTGGAGTACGAGAAGAAGCACGGTTCCGGTGACTGGCGCCTGCTCGGGGACCTGTTACCGGAGCCCCTCCGGTTCTTTAGGGAGGGGCTGGGGGGCGACATGCTGCCGCAGCCGCACACCGACGGGAGCTTCCCGGTTCTACCCGGCCGGGTTCCGGCATCCGGGAGCGGGAGCAGCAGGACCTGCGTGAGGAAGCGCAGAGCCTCGCCGGAACCGGACTCGGTGGTGGGGGGGGGCGAGCAGCAGTGGACCGGCAGCCAGACGGAAGCGCTGCGACTCCCGTTCTCCGGTCACACCGGGAGCACCGGGAGCACCGGGCTCGTCTCCCCGCCGGACTCGCTGCAGAACGGACCGTCCCCGATGGACGCGCTCGGGAGCGCGCACTCCCCCAACAAGGACCGCGATTCGGTCCACTCCACCACGTCGTCCTCCAGACACACCGGCAGCGGTCCGGTGTCCCCGGCCTCCGTGTCCGGTCCGCGGCGCCTCCTGTCCCGCAGCGGGGACCCCACGGGGGACTCGGACCAGGTGCACGCGCAGAGCGTGCCCGACTGCCCCGCGGCCAGCAGCGCGCCGCTGTGCTGCACGATCTGCCACGAGCGGCTGGAGGACACGCACTTCGTGCAGTGCCCGTCGGTCCCGAACCACAAGTTCTGCTTCCCGTGCTCACGCGAGAGCATCAAGGCCCAGGGCGCGTGCGGGGAGGTGTACTGCCCCAGCGGGGACAAGTGCCCCCTGCTGGGCTCCAACGTGCCCTGGGCCTTCATGCAGGGGGAGATAGCCACCATCCTGGGGGGGGAGGTGAAGGTGAAGAAGGAACGGGACACATGAGGAGGAGGGACGTGACGTCATCGTAGCCGACGCGGAGTGACGTCAACACCTTCCGTTTGTAAAACTATTCTTATCTTTCTGTAAAAATGTAGCTGTTAATTTGTTTTTTATTTGACGTTTTTCTACATAAGTCTGTTTTTCTATTATTAGTTTTATTCATATTTGGCTCAAAGACGACAACAAAGATTTTGCAGCTCAGCCCGTTTAATAAAGAACGTTTCACTGACGTGTGGCGCTTCCTTCTTTATGACCTTAAACCTGTTGCATTCTGGGTAAATGTATATGAGGAGTAGTCAAATGTAAACATGGCCGTTGTTTACGCTCACATTGGACGTATCGCTAGTGTTTTATTGCTGCATTGCAGATACACAAGTGTGCGTGTACAATGTGAACTGCTGCACTGGTCTGTGTGTGTGAGATGGAGCTTTCATTCACTGCATTATTATCAGTATCTGAGATATATATATATATATATATATATATATATATATATATATATAAATATGTCATCTCGGCGCACCCTCTCTACTCCATGGGTGTATATATACACATGTATGTAAGTGTATTGTGTATATTTATACACAACTGTTTTCCTCTTCTTGCTCCTCGTCATGTGGGATGGTTTGGTTACCATGGTGAGGAGAGGAAGAGCAAAGAAGTCCCCCCCCCCCCCCCCCCCCCCCCCCGCCTGTGAATGGAAGCTGCTCTCTCATCCACATCTCAACCACGTTGCCTAGTAACAGCCACAGAGACGGAGAACGTCATTCGACAAGACGGCCATTTTGTCTCAACAACCACAGACACACAATGTGGTGTCCTCTGACACCAGAGAGTGTGTGTGTGTGTGTGTGTGTGTGTGTGTGTGTGTGTGTGTGTGTGTGTGTGTGTGTGTGTGTGTGTGTGTGTGTGTGTGTGTGTGTGTGTGTGTGTGTGTGTGTGTGTGTGTGTGTGTGTGTGTGTCGGAGAGAAGGCGGGGCTGATCTGTATTATTGTTACTGCTGCAGCAGCGACAGAAATGTCGGCAATTCTTATGTGGACATTTTATTTTTAAACCTCTTCCAGTGTTGTTGGAAGCAAAGCTGTTAACCTGCATTACTGAAAGTCTAGTTTCATTCTTTTTATTTGTATAAATATATAGTACATGCACAGTAGGGAGTATTTGATTTTGCAGTTTTTCCCTTTCAAAGCAAGTCGGAGTCTAATTTTTATTGTAGGTTCTATTCAACTGTGAGTGACTGAATCTAAAACAAAAATCCAGAAAACCACATCGTAAGATTTAAAACAATATTTTGCAGTTTATTGTATGACATCTTTAGACACGAGAAAAGCCAAACTTAATATTTGGTACAGAAACCTTTGTTTGCGGTTACAGACATCATGTGGTTCCTGTAGTTCTTGAGCAGGTTCGCACCCTGCAGCAGGGCCCACTCCTCCACCCAGACCTTCTCCAGATCCTTCAGCTTTCAAGCTGTCGCTGGGCAACGTTCTTCCAGCACCCTCCAAAGAACTTCTACTGGGTTCAGGTCTGGAGGCTGGCAAGGCCTCTCCAGGACCTTGGGATGCTTCTCGCCCCGGCTGTGCGTTTCGGGTTGAGACCCAGCCACGACCCATCTTCAATGCCCTCACTGATGGAAGGAGGTTGTTGGCTGAGATCTGGCGGTGCACGGCCCATCCATCCTCCCCCCAATGCGGTGCAGAAAGCCTCCCCAGAGGATGAGGTGTCCACCTCCGTGCTTCATGGTTGGGCTGCTGTTCTTGGAGTTGTACTCATCCTTCCTCCAACAAGCACGGCGGGGGGTCGTCGTGGCGCAGGGGGTAGAGCAGGTGCGCTGGAAACCGCAAGGTTGGTGGTTTGAGTCCCGACTGCCCCATGTCGCAAGACACCTGACCCCTAGTTGACCCGGGCCACGGGTTTAAAGTGTAATGTAAGTCGCTTTGGATAAACGCGTCAGCTAAATGACCTGTAATGTAACGTAAAAGTTTAGACCATAAGGCTCTATCTTTGTCTCATCAGACCACATGACCTTCTCCATATCTCCTCTGGATCATCCCGATGGTCATTGGCATTGTCCGACCTTGGACCTTGTGTGTCCTGCAGGATTTTAATCCATGACAGCGTTCGTGTGTTACTAATGGTGGTCCATTGACCAGGTCCTGTTGTGTAGTTCTGGGCTGATCCCTCACCCTCCTCATGATCATTGATGCCCCACGAGGTGAGATGTTGCGTGGAGCCCCAGACTGAGGGAGACTGACCACCATCTTGAACTTCTTCCATTTTCTAATTATTGCGGCAGCAGTTGTTGTCTTCTCACCAAGCTGCTGCCTGTTGTCCTGTAGCTCATCACGACCTTGTGCAGGTCTACAGCTCGATCCCTGACGTCCTTGCACAGCGCTCTGGTCTTGGTCGTTGTGGAGATGTTGGAGTCTGATTGGTTGAGTGTGGACACGTGTCTTTTATACAGATAACAAGTTCAAACAGGTGCAGTTAATTCAGGTAATGAGTGGAGAACAGGACGGCTTCCTGAAGACCAACAGGTCTGAGAGACAATTCTTACTGGTTGGTAGGTGATCAAATACTTATGTCATGTAATAAACTGCAATATATACATATATCTATATATATATTTTAATCATACAATGTGATTTTCTGGATTTGTTTCAGATTCCATCACTCTCAGTTGAAGAATACAAATTACATACTTGCAAAGAAAACCTGCAAAATCGGCAGTGTATCAAATACTTCTACCCACTGTATATATACACAGAGAGAATATCGCTACATATGTACAATAGATATACATATTTTACATATATTTCTTGTATCCGCTCTTACTCTACTCTCTCTTAACCGGTGTCTTAGAGATGCATCCGTCGTTTCCTCGGTTACCCTGCAACCTGCAGGAAGTCTGCAGCCTTCGACCAATGACGGTGAGGGATGGACAAGGAGAGCCAATGAGACGCTGAGGGAGACGGAACGCACGAAGAATCAACTGAAGATGCTACTGAGAGTAAATCAACACAGTTGCAGAACGCAGTAGTCGATCTTTTGGTCCAAAGTCTCACTCACTTTCTTTCGTACAACAGCCAGAAGATTCTCTGAAGACCACCGCATCTGGACCAGACAGACACCCGTCCCAACAAAGCCAGTCCCAGTCCCATCAAGGTCCTTTCCAACCACTCCGGCCCCATCAGTGTCAGTCACGCTCCCAGCAGCAGTTCCAGGACACACTGGTCCAGAGGACACCTGTAGTTCTCTCCGTGTTGGAGGAGGCAGGTCTGGTTCTCCATCGGGTACGGAGACAGAAGAAGGTTCTGGAGGAAAACCTGGATGCCCTGCTGAGAGCCCAAACCGGAGAGGTTCTGCACTGCCAACTGGACGCACTGGCTGCTAACAGGTAGCTTATGCTAGCTGACTGACTGCTAACAGGTAGCTTATGCTAGCTGACTGGCTGCTAACAGGTAGCTTATGCTAGCTGACTGACTGCTAACAGGTAGCTTATGCTAGCTGACTGACTGCTAACAGGTAGCTTATGCTAGCTGACTGGCTGCTAACAGGCAGCTAATAGGGTGGCTTAGCATAAGCTTAGCTTAGCTTAGTTGATTTGTTTTGTCGGAGAGGGTAAAGAAGGGTTAGACCTCCTGCTCCTACACATCTCGTCACTTTCAAGTATTTTTAGCTTTATACTTTAACAGTTTTACAACTAAGACATTGTTGATGTGAAACATCTAACTGACTAAAAAAACCTGAATATTTATTCTGAATTACGGTCTTATGGTGGACATCGAGGGGGGACTTCAATAAATAATCCACTGTCCTCTGCAGAGACTGGAGGGAGGAGGTACGGGTCAAGAAGACGGTGGATGCTTGGATCAATACTTCAACCAGAGATATCCAGGTGAGCTATTCAAATATTAAATACATAAATATATATTTGCACATGCACATCGTTGAACATCAATGGCCATGATGTTATCGTAATAAATCAACAAACATGATCTTCTCCTCCAGGAGGAGGTGTCCTCCGAGGGGCCTGCGATGACATCACAGCAGAGGGCCGCTGGGAGCTCCGCCCACACAGGTCGGGGGAGGCCGGCGAACGCGCTCAGAGCAACAGGAAGGGAGCGTGCGGCGGGGAGAGGAAGGCGTGGACCGGTCAGTGTGGCCCTTCATTCCAGTGATCTGACTGGTCGAGGACAGGTGAGAGCTCACTGCTGTGATGTCTGTTTCCAGATGCTGGGGGCGGAGCCTGACCCGGCCACAGGTGAGTCGTACCTGACTCGTTTGTACGGCCGAGCTCCGTATGAAGGTCTGAGGCGGACCCTGAAGAAGAGTCCGTACCTGCGCTTCAGCTCACCTGTCTCTCCGCTCAGCAGGAAGCCCCGCCCCCGGCTGGTGGAGAGCGTCACAGGTAGGGCTGTCGTGATCAATAAAGTTCTATTGAATGCAAAGTCTGTTTCTGTAGAGCTCCCCGCGTCTCTTTCAGGTGTGAAAGTGAAGTCTCGTAAGACTCAGACGTCACCTGGGGGACCTCAGGACTGTGACATCATCAGTTCCTGCCAACTGACCTGTGGTGACCTCACAGAAAGCCCAGCTGTCAGAGGCTCCGTTGCCATGGCGATCCCACTGGGTCAGTCAGTGTTTTGATTTTGTATGAATGTGTCACACAAACATGTTTTTTAGATTTTCACTGAGACAGATTAAAGTGTACTGTGTACGAGGTACTTGTACATGCAAGTACGAGACACGCGTCACGTATTGTTTACTGCAAGATGTCGTCCGTCCCCCTCAGGACATCCCAGGACAGTCTCGTCCTCCATGCGTCTCGCTGAGCGTCGACAGGAAGTGACATCGCCAACTGTAGCTGCTCCTGCGCATTGTGTGGTCGACGAGGACGCCGGAGCGCCTGAGTCACATGTGAGGTTTCTGCAGCTTCAGCATGAGACGGGAAACTACTCGCTCATCTTTCCGGCTCCAGGGGCCCAAACGCTTCGCTCTTGAAGGACATTTATGTGAGCTTGACCCTGCAGGTTCTGAGTCTGGTTTGGGTCAGGGTCTGGGAAAGTAAAAGACCCGTGATGATATCAGACTGTCCCAGAGGACCCTGCACAAGGCTGGATCAGACCTTAGCTTGTAATACAATCAGATCTAATTCTTCTCATATTTCATGTAGCTGTCATCATACGTCAGGACTTTAGTTTGACGATGAGCTGAAGACATAAACATCAAAAAAGAATGTTGAATTAAATGTATTTATTCCACTTCTTTTAATAAATAAAGCTCCCAGGAGGTTCGAAGTCACTGAGGGGTTTTGTGTTGCCAGGGGGAGGAGCAGCCGGAGGCCCCGCCTCCTCCTGACATCATTGAGAAGAGTGAAGAAGAGGACGTCTTTCCTGGGACTGAATTCTTGTCTGTGGCTGATGTCGTACAGGTAATCTTCCTCTTCCTCTTCCTCTCATCCTGTATCTACATTACGCGGACGAGTTCACTTTTAAATGTAACGTTAAGTAATTCATTAATAAGGAATTCACTCCATTATCTACCAATAGAAATGTTCTAATATAAAATATAACATCACATTTTAGCTTATGAAATCATATAGTTACGTTACGTTGGTAACCGATGTTTTTAAATTCACATAAGACGCTAGAACAAAGTGCTCTTAGTGGTGACGTTAACATACGGCCCCTGAGCCGGACTCTCACCTGAACCCCCCGGGTCCATGTTCTGTCCTTATGGATCAATATACCAACACACATTATAACACATTATAACAAACACACAACGAGCAGCTGGTCTGTAGTTTATTTACAATGCAAGAAAAAAAGAAAAGGTCCTTGCATACAAGTTAATAAATGTGTTTTTATTGACAACATTGATGGAATCTCCTCTGCCTTAAAATTGCAATATTACTTTTAGCTGAAAGTAGTTATAAATTAGTAAAGTATTATAAAGTAACTGATTTAATTTATTCTCCGGAGGAGAAGCGTATCTTCCTAAATTAAATTAAATCGTTTTCTGGGTTATAAGGCTTTTATTGTTAAGCTCAACAGGTTGCTAGGCAACGGGAGACGTGGAGGTAAAGATGATGACGCAGACAGGACGTCCCCGTAGGACAGACCGTCCCATTTCACAGACCATTCGGTTCAGCCTATGCGTTTGTTGGAGGACCAGCCCAGGTAGACCAGAAGGCTGCTGAAGGCTGCAGGCTACAAGGATGCAGACTAACGACTTTGAGACACCTTGTGTGAATGAGCTTAAGTTCTACAGCTCCCCCTGCTGGAAACAAACGGAACACCTCCTCCGCTTTCTCCTCTGAACTAAATGTTTAGATCATCAGAACTAATCAATGGCTCATACATCTACAAACGTATTGATCTCCTCTCATCCTATTGATTCCTTGTTCCAGCAGGAGGAGCTGAGCTTGGAAGGCGAGGAGGAGGTGCAGCTGGATGGAGGTCCGTCTCCTCCTCCGGTTCTTTATCAGGGTCCAGTCTTTCCTCCACAGACCAGATCCGTCCTCCATACGACGGATCAGGTCTCAGTGCGGGACCTCGATCTGCAGAGAGACGTCCTTGAGAACCGGCTGGTGGAATGGTAAGGAACCGGTCTGAAGCGGTCTGTGCTGCTCTGAACCGGTCTGAAGCGGTCTGTGCTGGTCTGAACCGGTCTGAAGCGGTCTGTGCTGGTCTTAGCCAGTCTGAGCCTGTCTGAACTGATCTGGTCTGTTCAGGGTGGAGCAGCAGCTGATGTCCCGCATGATCTCAGAGATGTACCCACCCCCTCCTTCTGGTCCCACCCACAAGGGTCCGACTGACCAATCAGAGTCACTGGAGCAGAGCGCCGCCTCAGACACTGGTGAGCCGGTCAGAGCGTTTTCATGTTGGTGCTCTGTCTGATACTTTTGGTGTTATTGTTATTGTTTGTTTCAGCAGTGTTGTTGGTGTTTCTTCTGACATCATGTTGTTGTTGTTGTTATTGTTTGCTGTTGTTGAGGGTTCAGTAGCAGTAGCAGGAGGTGGAGGTTTGCAGCTCTTTGTTGACTCCAACATGTCAGTGGACTCGGCTCTGATCCGTCAGCTGGTTAGTGAGGTTCTGACGGAGCAAGTCGCCCTGCTGCTTGGACAGAGGGAATCACTAGACCCGGAACCAGAGCCACCAGAACCAGGTCCAGGATCCCGTGAGGAGGTACGGAGTTTTCAGTCTTCACTGTTTCCTTAATTCTGATCACAAACTCATTCCTGATTCTGTTCTAGGATGAACTGGTTCCACTGATTCCTGCACCAGTACCGACACCTCGGCATTCCAGCAGAGAGGCCACGCCCCCTCCCTCTGAACCAACCAGTATGCTGAATGATGAGTCTCCTCAGCCAATCACAGCGCAAGGTCAGACACATCAGCAGTGTTGCTGTAGTCCAACAGGAAGTAGTACCTGTGAAGATGTAGTTGTGTACTTGTACTTCTGAAGATGTACTCGGGTACTTGTTGTTTGAAGATATGACTGTAGCTAATGATGATGTGTTGTCTCTTTCTCTCTGCGTCTGACTATGACCCTTAGAGCCTGTAGTCGCACCCACCTCCAGCCTAGAGCCCGCCCCCTCTGCTGGAAGTCCTTCTGCTGTCCATCAAGCCCCTCCCCCTCTGACCTGGGAAAACGTTGAGCTACCATTGGATGAAGAAAGACCAGAGGAACACCTGGAAACCCGCGCAGATCTGCTGTATGTCCACAATGAAAGACTAATGTCCAGGTGCATTGTGGGAGGTGTAGGACACACATACATCATTCTCTCATCCTGCAGGGTGATGTCAGTAGCAGAAGAGGAGCCTCTTTTCTTCTCCCCTCTTCCTCCCCCCTACATTTCCCCTCCTCCCTCCCCCTCTCCTCTTCCTCGTGGTCCTGATCCCAGACCAGAGTCTCCTCTTCCTCGTGGTCCTGATCCCAGACCAGAGTCTCCTCTTCCTCGTGGTCCTGATCCCAGACCAGAGTCTCCTCTTCCTCGTGGTCCTGATCCCAGACCAGAGTCTCCTCTTCCTCGTGGTCCTGATCCCAGACCAGCATCCTCCTCCAGCTCCTCAGAGGAGTCCTGCAGCACAGTGACTGCAGAGACAGACGCAGCACTGAAACACATCTCAGAGGGAGAACTGCTCCTCAGTGTCCACCAGCTAGCTGCCATGGCGGGTACCTTCATCATCACCTCCATCTCCAACATCATCTTCATCATCGCCAACTTCATCTCAACATTTAAACTAATCCAAAAAACTAAGAATTCACTCAAATATCTCTCTCTGTCTCTCAGAGGACAGCGTCTTCAGTTTCTCCAGTTCTCTTCAGGAGATACAGGAAATGGTAAGAATCATGTTCCAGTTAAAGCAGTAATACTACAGTTATAGCAGTAATACTGCAGTTATAACAGTAACACTATAGTTATAGCAGTAATACTGCAGTTATAACAGTAACACTATAGTTATAGCAGTAATACTGCAGTTATAACAGTAACACTATAGTTATAGCAGTAATACTGCAGTTATAACAGTAACACTATAGTTATAGCAGTAATACTGCAGTTATAACAGTAACACTATAGTTATAACAGTAACACTATAGTTATAGCAGTAATACTACAGTTAATTCAGTAACACTATAGTTATAGCAGTAATACTGCAGTTATAACAGTAACACTATAGTTATAACAGTAACACTATAGTTATAGCAGTAATACTACAGTTAATTCAGTAACACTATAGTTATAGCAGTAATACTGCAGTTATAACAGTAACACTATAGTTATAGCAGTAATACTACAGTTAATTCAGTAACACTATAGTTATAGCAGTAATACTGCAGTTATAACAGTAACACTATAGTTATAGCAGTAATACTACAGTTAATTCAGTAACACTATAGTTATAGCAGTAATACTGCAGTTATAACAGTAACACTATAGTTATAGCAGTAATACTACAGTTAATTCAGTAACACTATAGTTATAGCAGTAATACTGCAGTTATAACAGTAATACTGCAGTTATAACAGTAACACTATAGTTATAGCAGTAATACTGCAGTTATAACAGTAATACTGCAGTTATAACAGTAACACTATAGTTATAGCAGTAATACTACAGTTAATTCAGTAACACTATAGTTATAGCAGTAATACTACAGTTAAAGCAGAAATACTACAGTTATAGCAGTAATACTACAGTTAAAGCAGTAATACTACAGTTAAAGCAGTAATGGCATTGAGGTATTTATTTTTCATCTTCCAGGACTTTGACCCCATAAGTGAAGGACAGGTCAGAGGTCATGACTGGCAGAAGTCGAAAAAGGTACAAAAATACACACGGACACACACACACGCTGGCAGACAGGCGCAAACACACACGTGACCTCTGACCTGCTGCGTCCTCAGGGCGCCAGGAGGACGGATCGGGGGGAGGAGGTGAGGCAGAGCGGGACTGAACAGGACAGCACCTGTTCACCTGGACAGATCCGTATGTGTGCAGGTAGGACCGCCTTCAGACCGAACTCACCACGCCATGATGTCACAGCCATCAGCATTGTGTCATCGTAAACAGGGCGAGCCTCATCAGCGTCAGATTGGTTCCAGACAGAGTGGATGGAAGTGAATGTTGTGTTGGGTTTTGGGATCAATCATCTCCCTCTGACATCACCCTGACATCCCTGTGACATCACATCGCTTTTCCTTCAGTTTCGTTTGAAGCAACCAATCAGAGCTCAGTTGCCGTGGGTGACCTGATGGCAGAGACAATCGGGACTCTGACCTCTGACCTCCAGACCGACGGGTCCTCGTCTCCTTCTCCTCACCTGGACGACACACTTATTACAGCGCAGGTGAGCCGCACACACCAACCCACACTCTGCTTACTGAGGAGTACAAATAGCCCTGTGTGTGTGTGTGTGTGTGTGTGTGTGTGTGTGTGTGTGTGTGTGTGTGTGTGTGTGTGTGTGTGTGTGTCAGATCAGAAGCTGTTTATTTGATTTATTGTACTGAATTAATTTGTCAGTTGTGTATAAAATAAAATCATTCAATCGGATAATTCGTGTTTAATTGATATCCATGTGTTTGTCTCAGCAGAGAGGAGTCGTGAGGGAGGAGGAGGAGGAGGAGGAGGAGGAAGAGGAGGTCAGTGTAGCAGCAGAAACAAACTCCTCCACTGATGTTTTCTAGAAAACCTTCTTCGGCCTCATCGTCTGGCTGATGATCTCACATTGACTCTCGGTGACCTCTGACCTCAGTTCAGCTGAATTCCTTCTTTTATAAAGTTTCATTTTTCAGCGGGTTGTGATGCGTTTGTGGTCTGATTTCTTTAATCTGTGAAAATTAAACCATGCGTTTTATTTCATGAAATAATATTCTCATTAAAAACTCAAATCATAACATTTATTTGACCTGAATTAATAACAAGATCAAGACCAACGTTCTGTTCTTCAAACGTGTGTATCTGAGAACTGTCTGACCATCACATCCACACACTTTGTAAACACGGTGCAGACGAGAGGATGATTAGGAGGAAGTGGCATTATTGGAGCATCAGGACACACACATGCCAGTTTTTCCCAATTTGTGGGGCCACTCACAGGTACGATGCATTCAAAGACCCTCACTCCTGTGAAGCATCTCACTCCCTGAAAGTAACGACTGGACAGCAACTACAGGAGAATTACACACTCGTGCTTTGCTTGCTATGCTTCCATCTACTTACTAATATAATAATAATGCATTTTATTTATAAGTACTCAAAGACGCTTTACATGCGTCACAAGTTTACATAACATTCATCATCTCATTAGTTTTTTAAAACCTCTGTGTCACAAAGAACATCAAAGCAGTTGACCTGAGGCCTGAGGTTTATCTGAAACCAGGATGAGGGATTAAGTCGGGATATTCATGTTATCCTGGGTGAATTTAGCTTTGACTTGGTTGCACGAAAGCAGGTTGAATTAAACACAGCCAAGTAACCATGACGATTTATTCTGCTTGCTGTCTTCAGTCAGACAGGCGTCATCACAATAATATTAATTTTGCTAAAGATAATGTGTAAAGGATGCAATTAAAATATAATTTAAAAGTATTTCTCATGTAAAAATAATTTGTAATGTAAACTATTCAAGGATTTAAGGATTACTTTGTCATTATGCAACACAGGGATATACAAGTTAACTTAAAGCCTTTTCAACACGACATACAAAAACATAATATACAAGTACATAATGAAATAGATTTGATTTGTATAATATTTAGATAATAGTTGTAATTCATAATACAATTATCCTTACCCCAAGTGAAGGAGTTCAAGTACCTCGGGTCTTGTTCACCAGTGAGGGGAAGATGGAGTGTGAGTTTGGGTGGAGAAGCGGAGCAGCGGGGCGAGACTCACTTTACCGCACCGTGGTGACGAAAAGAGAGCTGAGCCGGAAGGCAAAGCTCTCGATCTACCGGTCAATCTTGGTTCCTACCCTCACTTATGGTCATGAAGGACGGGTCATGACCCAAAGAACTAGGTCACGGGTACAAGCGGCCGAAATAGGTTTCCTCAGGAGAGTGGCTGGCGTCTCCCTTAGAGGGTGAGGAGCTCAGCCATTGGCGAGGAGCTCGGAGTAGAGCCGCTGCTCCTTTGCGTCGAAAGGAGCCAGTTGAGGTGGTTTGGGCATCTGGTGAGGATGCCCCCTGGGCGCCTCCCTAGGGAGGTGTTCCAGGCACGGCCAGCTGGGAAGAGGCCCCGGGGAAGACCCAGGACCAGGTGGAGAGATTATATCTCTGCACTGGCCTGGGACGCCTTGAATCCCCCAGTCAGAGCTGGTAGATGTGGGAAAGGGAAGTTTGGGTCCCCTGCTGGAGCTGTTGCCCCCGCGACCCGACCCCGGATAAGCGGCTGAAGATGGATGGATGGATGGATACATACATTAGGAATCACTCATAAATTGTTTTTTTCCCTCAATGTGATATTGTCAGTGTTGGAGGAAGTACTCTGAGCTTTTACTGCACTCAAATTAAAAGTAAAAGAACAAAAGAATTATGAGAAAGAATTGTCCCAAATGTGAAAGAATAATTTATATTATCTTATAGTAGTATAACTATTGATGCATTCATGTGTTCACTGTATATAATCAATGATAATATATCGTCATGTATTAGTGTATAGCGTCTAAGAACAAAGTAACTACACTCGAAATCTAGAAACTCATTTATTTAAATTTTTCCTGATGAAAATAAAGAACTGTACATTTTATTTTGAAGGGGACTGGCTGCCTGACAGCGTGGAGGGGGCGGGGCTTCCCGGCGGGTCAGTCTGGACGCAGCGGCAGGAGGAGCGGAAGCTTCTTTGTGATTTACCGGATAATTATCCCCGGTGTGTCTGCGCAAGGGTCTAATCCGTCTGACCGGGCTCTCAGACCCGGTTTGTCCACCGGGTCTACCGAACCGGCTGATCTGCTGCCATGCAGTCCGGCTCCCGCAGACCGTCCGGACCCTGATGCGGCAGAGACCGCCAGGTCACAGACATGGAGCCGGATCGACGTGGTGCTGACGCGGACGCGGCGGAGCAGCAGCGGCATAAGCGCGAGCGGCTGGAGGCCACCGTGTCCGGGCTGGCGGAGCTGGAGTACGTGCGGCAGCGGCAGGAGGAGCAGGTCCGAGCCGCTCTGGAGCTCCGGGAGGAGAAGCAGGAGGAGCTTCAGCTGAGCTCGGAGGAGAAGCTTCTGCAGGAGAACATCCTGCTGCTCAGGAAACAGCTGGTAGGTTCCTCATATCTCTGCCTTGTTGACCTCTGACCTCTCCGACCCTGGGGTCAGGGGTCCGGTGTGAAGGCGAGTCAGCATATTTTATTTCGACTTTTTACAAGGTGTGTTTCACTTGGTGGGTTGCATCCTCACCCGGCCTTCTGGTCTACGTGGGCCGGGTCCTCCAACAACTGCATAGGCTGAACCAAGCAGTCCCTGAAAGAAGAAGGTCTGGCCCAGACGACTTGTGTCATCGCTTTAATTTAATTTAGTAAGATATGCTTCACCTTGTGAGCATGGTATATTTCAGGCTAAGAGAAAAATATTTACGCTAATTTTGAATTAAATTCAAATCTATAAAGCCCTGAACTTTTAGCTCAAAGTCATTTTATAGAATCCGTACAAACTACAGAAGCTGAATGTCATCGTTCTCCTTCAGCTTCCTCCTGCTCTCTAAAACACAACCAAATCTAGAGTTAGTTTATAATCACACTAAACGAAACATAAGAGATTCTAGTGTGGCTGTTGACAATCTGTACAATCTGGCATAGTTTATTGCTCTTATTCTGCAATTTGTATCAAGTAGGGTCCAAACAGCTTGCTAAGCAGAACTTTGTCACTGGCCACCAATGACGTGAACATTGTGTATAGAAAGTGTTGAATCTTAAGCCTCACAGTGCCTGCGTTTCCTGAAGGCAACGTGGTTGAGGACAACGGTCCTTCTTCTTTGTTTAACTGTCACTCATGATGATACGGCCCTTTCAATTGATGCCCCGCCCCCTAAGCCAAATCAGGGCTTTGGTCAGTTCTGGGATCTATCTGAGGAGCTTTGGTTGTTTCTTGGGTTCTATCTGAGGAGCTTGGTTGTTTCTTGGGTTCTATCTGAGGAGCTTTGGTTGTTTCTTGGGTTCTATCTGAGGAGCTTTGGTTGTTTCTTGGGTTCTATCTGAGGAGCTTTGGTTGTTTCTTGGGTTCTATCTGAGGAGCTTGGTTGTTTCTTGGGTCCTATCTGAGGAGCTTTGGTTGTTCTATCTGAGGAGCTTTGGTTGTTCTATCTGAGGAGATTTGGTTGTTTCTTGGGTTCTATCTGAGGAGCTCGGGTGTTTATTGGGTTCTATCTAAGGAGCTTTGGTTGTTTCTTGGGTTCTATCTGAGGAGCTTTGGTTGTTCTATCTGAGGAGCTTTGGTTGTTTCTTGGGTTCTATCTGAGGAGCTTTGGTTGTTTCTTGGGTTCTATCTGAGGAGCTTTGGTTGTTTCTTGGGTTCTATCTGAGGAGCTTTGGTTGTTTCTTGGGTCCTATCTGAGGAGCTTTGGTTGTTCTATCTGAGGAGCTTTGGTTGTTCTATCTGAGGAGCTTTGGTTGTTCTATCTGAGGAGATTTGGTTGTTTCTTGGGTTCTATCTGAGGAGCTTGGGTGTTTATTGGGTTCTATCTAAGGAGCTTTGGTTGTTTCTTGGGTTCTATCTGAGGAGCTTTGGTTGTTCTATCTGAGGAGCTTTGGTTGTCTCTTGGGTTCTATCTGAGGAGCTTTGGTTGTTTCTTGGGTTCTATCTGAAGAGCTGCCAGATCTCCTGGTCCTCAAGCTGTTTTTAGCATTGTTAGCTCTCCTAGCTCTTGTGATGGAAGATTGTGCAACAATTGTCAAATAAGAATAAAGGCTCTGAATCAAATATGTCTTTCTCCGTTTATTTTCTTGCAAGGAAAAAAGGTGACAACAGCTACGTGCTCAGTAGACTGCAGAGAATATCTTTCTGCCCCACGGGGGGCAACGCCATTCTTATACTTCAGTTCAGTTACAGGTGGCATCAACAGAAAACGTGCTTACATCCAACACATGTGAACAATGTGTTGTGTCTCTACAGCCAGGACACTGGGGACATCACATCACATCACACGTCATTTAGGGTCGTCGTGGCGCAGGGGTTAGAGAAGGTGTGCTGGGAAGCACAAGGTTGGTGGTTCGAGTCCAGGCTGCCCCATGTTCCATGTCGAAGTGTCCCTGAGCAAGACACCAAACCCCTAATTGCTCCCCGGGCCAAAATGTGAAAAAGCCATGGGTTTAAAGTGTAATGTAAGTCGCTTTGGATAAAAGCGTCTGCTAAATGACCTGTAATGTGATGTAATTTATCTGACGCTTTTATCCAAAGCGACTTACAATAAGAACATTTTAACCATAAGGAAACAAACTCAGAAGAACAAGAAACTAGAATTTCATCAAATAAGCCGCTGTATATAAGAACCATTATAAGTCCAATGTAAGTGCTCCAGTTAGTTAGTGTGTTAGTGGAGGTAGAGTCTGAAGAGGTGTGTCTTTAGTCTGAAGATGTGAAGGCTCTCTGTGGTCCTGATGTCTTCAGAGACCTCCTTCCACCATTTAGGAGCAGGACAGCAAAGAGTGGAGATCTAGTGGAGTGTTTTGCTCTCAGTGAGGAGGAACAAGCAGTTTATCACATGCAGAGCGGAGAGTGCGGGTCGGGATGTCGGGTTGGACCAGGTCCTGGATGTAAGCTGGATCCATTCACAGCACGGTACGTGAGCACCATGTTTAGAACTGGATGAGCCACCGGTACCAGTGAAGAGAGCGGAGGAGTGGAGGAGTGAGGGAGAACTTAGGAAGGTTAAAGACCAGTGGAGCTGCTGCATTCTGGATGAGCTGCAGAGGTGGAATGGTGGTAGCAGGAGACCTGCAGGAGAGAGTTACAGTAGTCCAGGAGGGAGACGACAAGAGCCTGAATCAGTACCTTCTGAGTGAGAAGAGGACGTGTTCTCCTCATGTTGTAGAGCGAGTATCTACAGGATGGTGTTGTCAGTGATGTTGGAGTCAGGGAGAGTCGGCTGTCGACGTCACGCCGAGGTTCCTGCAGTCAAAGTGGACGTTAACACAGAGTCTCAAAGTTAACAGTCAGGTCCTGTGAAGGAGAATCTTTTCCTGGAAAGAGAAGTAGTTCCATCTTGTCAGGGTTGATTTTGAGGTGGTGGGCGGATCCACTGAGAGATGTCAGTCAGACAGGCAGAGATCCGAGTGAGGGAAGGAGAGAATTAGTTGGGTGTCATCGGCATAGCTGTGGTAGGAGAAGCCAAGTGAGCGAATGAGAGAGTTGGTGTAGAGCGAGAAGAGGAGGGGACCCAGGATGGAACCCTGAGGAACTCCAGTAGTAAGAGGACAAGGTTCTGACACAGATCCTCTCCAGGTTACCCGGTAGGTGCGTCCGTCGAGGTAGGACGAGAGAAGGGAGAGAGCAGAGCCTGAGACACCAAGTTCCTGAAGGAAGGAGACAAGGATCTGCTGGTTGACTGTGTCAAATGCAGCAGAGACGTCCAGAAGAACGAGGACAGAGGAGAGAGAGGAGCTCTAGCAGTGTGGAGCTGCTCTGAGACAGCAAGGAGAGCAGTCTCTGTGGAACGGCCTTGAAGCCTGACTGGTGGGGGTCAAGGAGGTTGTTATGGTGGAGATAAGAGGAGAGTTGGTTAAAGATCTCACGTTCAAGACTTTTGGACATAAAGGGAAGAAGAGAGACCGTCTGTAGTTGTTTTCTTCAGAAGGGTTGAGGGTTGGTTTCTTCAGGAGGGGGTTAACTCTTCTCCTTCAGAGAAAACAGCCAGATAACAGCGTTGTTGATGAGACAGGTGAGGAAAGGAAGAAGGTCACGAGCGATAGATTATTGCGAAGTCAGCGGGACGCAAGAAGTAGGAGGTGGGTTTGAGAAAGAGGAGCGTATGTCAGCTATTTTCTTGGTAAAGTAGTTGACAAAGTCTCCTGGAAGAAGGGAGGAGGGGGGAGGAGGACTAGGGGGTTCGAGGAGGTTGGAGAAGATGGAAAATATTTTTTGGGGGTTAGAAAATGAAGATTGGATTCTGATTGGTAGAAAGAGCTTTTGGCAGCAGAGACAGAAGCAGAAAAAGAGGAGAGAAGAGATTGAAACACAAGCAGGTCATCAGGTTGTTTATATTCACACCGTCTCCTCTCCGACGCTCGTATGGTGTCTCTCATGGCACCGGATCAGACCGACACCGACCCGTCGGGTCATAAGAGGACAGAGAGTCCAGAGAGGAGGACAGAGAGGAGGACAGAGAGTCCAGAGAGGAGGACAGAGAGGAGGACAGAGAGTCCAGAGAGGAGGACAGAGAGTCCAGAGAGGAGGACAGAGAGGAAGACAGAGAGTCCAGAAAGGAGGACAGAGAGTCCAGAGAGGAGGACAGAGGGAGGAGAGTCTCTGCAGCAGCGTCAGATGAGGGAGAAGGAGTCAGTTGAAGGGAGAGCTGATAGAACAGAGGAGGAGAGAGGAGAGAGGAGGAGAGAGGAGGAGAGAGGGGGAGAGAGGAGGAGAGAGGGGGAGAGAGGAGGAGCGAGGAGGAGAGAGGGGGAGAGAGGAGGAGAGAGGGGGAGAGAGGAGGAGCGAGGAGGAGCGAGGAGGAGAGAGGGGGAGAGAGGAGGAGCGAGGAGGAGCGAGGAGGAGAGAGGAGGAGAGAGGGGGAGAGAGGAGGAGAGAGGGGGAGAGAGAGGGAGGAGAGAGGAGGAGAGAGGAGGAGAGAGGAGGAGAGAGGGGGAGAGAGGAGGAGAGAGGAGGAGAGAGGGAGGAGAGAGGGGGAGAGAGGGGGAGAGAGGAGGAGAGAGGGAGGAGAGAGGAGGAGAGAGGAGGAGAGAGGGGGAGAGAGGAGGAGAGAGGAGGAGAGAGGGGGAGAGAGGAGGAGAGAGGAGGAGAGAGGAGGAGAGAGGGGGAGAGAGGAGGAGAGAACAGGTACAGAGTCAGTTAGTTACAGAGAGGAAGAGATGAAGAAGTGGTCAGACACATGAAGTGGAGTCACAGAGAGGTTGGTGGTGGTGGAGATGTTTCTGGTGAAGATGTAGTCGAGGTGATTGTCGGCTGTGAGGAGGAGGAGGGGGAGAGAACAGGTACAGTGAGGACGAGGAGGGGGACTGAGTGACAGAGCGAAGGCAGAAAGTAGCAGTAAGAGGTCAGATGACACTTCCCCGTGGCCTCCCCACCCCAGCACGTAATAAACTGGTTATACAATGAAGCATTTTTAAGGGTTACATATATTTTCCATTACACTCTGTTGCTGCTGTCGCACTGTTAGCATAATTAGTTGTCCACACAACGAGAGCTGTGCAGAGGCAATAAATGCTCTGAGATATTTATTGAACATCTTTAATCTTCATTTCTCTGCAGACGTCTGATTGGTCTGAGGCAACCGAAAGGAGTAAAACAGCGACATGCACCAAACCCTGAAAACAACAGTTCTCCTTTTCTTTTAAAGACGTGGAACCACGTAGGACTGAGATCAATCAACAACTGATCAGTTATGGATCAGATGTTTGTCTGGGAAGAGATCTGCAGTGAGTTTCTGCTCTGCAGCTCGTTCACAGGAATGCAGCACATGACTGATCTGAGATCACCACATGCTTCCCATCTGATCCACTGTGTGTGTGTGTGTGTGTGTGTGTGTGTGTGTCTGCGTGTTGTCTCATGATGTCTCATAATAACTAACGTTACCTCTCTCAGGGCTTCATGCAGTAACGCTGCAGGCGTATTTATTTCGTAACGTGTGCGTAAAGCATGGTGAGGTATGTACGAACAAGCTGCAGGAAGTGAAAGAGGCAAATTGTGCTTTCCGTGTCCTGTATACTCATTCACTGGAGGGTCAAAGGGAAAACGGGAGTTTCCCATAAAGAGATGGGAGGGGATGTGTAAAGGGCCTAATGATGTATTCCGCGCTACGCACAGAAACCGCCTCCGTTAGCGCTGAAGACGCTCCGCCTCTTAGAAGCAGGTGTAAACCAGAATGCGGGTTTCGTCTCACGTGCCTCCTGGTGAAATGACAGCAGGGATCCGAGCCAGACGGCTACTGGACCAAGGACACCAGTTGAAAGGGTTTTTGTCACAAGGATCAAACTTTTTCAGTTGAGTGAACACAAAATCATTCCGCGCTACAGACGAAGCAGCAATATCACAGTTACAGGAAGACATCGAATCTCCGACTCAGCGTCCACATTCCATTCCAGCATGTTAAAGTCCTCAGTACATTACAATTAATTACAATATCAATCACAGTCACAGCATCAGCAGTGGGAACATGTCAGTCTGCACTCGGCCGTATCACAGGAACACTTTGCTACAGCGCGCTAGTCAATGCACACATTTCCCCACTGATGCACAAACAACACAACAACTTTGTCACTGCGGAATTTGAGTTTTGGCTGTTTTGACTTTGGCTGATCCACGATGGAAAGAGAGAAGGAGGTCCGTTCACGCGTGTGTTTAAATGCTCACAATATGAGGAGAAGAGTTTGTAGATATGACGTAAACACAGAACGCTGACTCTGCGTTCACCGTGGTGATGATAAGACTACGTTATGTACGTTTGGATCACCACTCTTTGCTGTCCTGCTCCTAAATGGTGGAAGGAGGTCTCTGAAGACATCAGGACCACAGAGAGCCTTCACATCTTCAGACTAAAGACACACCTCTTCAGACTCTACCTCCACTGTTCTTCTGAGTTTGTGTCCTTATGGTTGATTAACTTATTGTAAGTCGCTTTGGATAAAAGCGTCAGCTAAATGACATGTGATGTAATGAACGTACTTAAGGGCTTGTGTCTCATAGTGTCTCACGGTATCTCACAACGTTTCATAATGTCCATTAGAACTGTCTCAGGGGGAGAGATTCTGGACTCATCAGTCAGCTACAGGAGCTGGACCGGCAGATTAGTGACCTGCGGTTGGACAGCGAGGTGTCACACCAGCTGGAGACGGACAGCAGACCCAGTTCAGGTTTGACAGTGATGTTCTACCTTCAGTTTAAATGATATTCATTATTAAAGACGAGAGTATCATCTGCATAGAGACAGCTATTTACTGTGCGTCTGTCTGTGTCCCCTCCTGTCTGTGTCTCTCAGGGTTCTATGACTTGAGTGACGAGGCGTCTGTCTCCCTCTCCAACTCCTCCAACTCCGTCTTCAGTGAATGTTTCTGTTCCTTTACTGAAGCTGATGGAGGAGTTCTGTCTGCAGGTATACAACTAGTACACAGCCAGTAGACAACTCCTACAGAACATAGTACACGCCTAATAGACAACCAGTAGACTCCTAGTACATGCCCAGTGGACAACTAGTACACACCTAGTACACAGTTCATCACCACACACTTATCAGGCTCTGGTTCACTTCCTGTCAGCTGGTGACATGTTCTCATCTTCTTTCTCCCACCAGACCAGCCAGCCAGCCGGCCCTCACCTCATCCTGGTTTTCGTGCAGCTCCTCTAATATCCCAGAGTTCCTCCTGGCCGGCCTCCTCTTCTTCTCACGCTCAGTCCTACAAGCGGCTGGACGGGTACATCTACGGTCTGCTGCAGCGGAGGGGCCTGCCCGTCAGGACTAGCAGACCCAGGACGAGCATCAGCGCTGACTCATCAAAGACCATCCTGAGGCACGCTGGCTTCTGCACGAGACAAGTTTCTGGATCCGGTTTGGTGACTCTGAGGGGTTCTGAGTTCCGAGGAGGAGCCTCTGCAGGAGCCGCCTCATCCCCTCAGAGGTCTGTGGACAGTAAATGTGAGGTACAGGTTGTTCCTGATGGCAGCGTTGACTTCAAGATGAGCAACAGTGACTCGGACAACAACCAGAAAATCCAGAAAGGCTCTAACAAGGACAGTGATCCAAAACGCGGCCTGCTGAGACAGACGAGTGGACCTCCTCCTTCTCCCTCACTAGTGTCAACAGCTTCTCTGCCTCAAGAGTTCAGGGAGCCGGACATTCCCAAAACTAGCTCATCCCCCATAGACACCAAGCTGCCATGTTGCTTGGCTGACTCAGCTCTGCTCCTCAAGATCAGCCCGAAGCCTCCACAAGCGTTACGGGCGAAGAAGGTGGACGTGGCCGGTCAAGGTTCCTTCTCCATGAGTCTGGACAAAGGGTGTTGCACGGTGATCGCCGAAACCATTGCCGCCCACCAGCAAACCATCAAATCCTGCAGGTGCTGGAAGAAGGTCAAGGTGAAGACTGCCATGACACTGAGGACAGGTCGGGGTTTGGAACCCAATGAGAGGAACGAGAGAAGAGGGGACCAGACCCACCGCCGGTCTGTTTCTAAAAAGTCCTGGCTACCGGACGAACGAGGCTCTAGAATCCGGCATATTGCGTCGTCCATGCCAGAGGCCAGAGTTCTTGGCAAACACGCCACACCGGGGACATCCAGGCTCTGTCGCCATGGAAACCACCATCACCACCAAAGACGCGACCAGGTGGCGGTTGTCCCTAAAGCGAAGCACAAACGGAACGACTACCGGCGGCTGCACGCGATTACGGCCGTACCAGACGACGAGGTATTCAGGCGCGCCCAGCGGCATCAACGGCCGGAGCTCTGCTTCCTCGCCGGGCAGGTGAGCGGCCCGGACCCCCGAAGCGACTCAGAATACTCGGCTGAGTGTGCGTCTCTTTCTCACTCCACCATCGTAGGAACCAGCAAGGACGTCGCGTGCGACTGCAACACCAGCCGCCTCAGAGACAGAGACTGCGGCAAAGCAAAACACGGCGAGGAGAGTGCCAAAAGCAGCGCCACGGAGGAGAGCGGGGGAGGCGGGGCCGCAGGCGGGGCGGGCCGAGGGGGCCGGGGGCAGGCGCGCGCTGTGACTCCGGCTCAGGCGAAGGTGTTCATCAAGATCAAGGCCTCTCACAACCTGAAGAAAAAGATCCTTCGGTTCAGGTCCGGTTCTCTCAAGCTCATGACGACCGTGTGAGGACATCAAACTGGACCGCAACCCCAACCCTTCCCCTACCCATCTGGACCTGCCAACACGCATTCTCAAGGACTTTCAGTTTACCTTCATGTGAGTCACGTTCCAGCTTCTCAACGTGGACTTTTGAGGATGTGGCTTTAAGTTCAAGTGGTTTGACTTGTGAGAAGGACACAAATCTCTCTTCATATTTCCTACCAGAGATTCCAAACTCAAAATACATTAGGTTTGCTCACTTTTGAAAAGACATTTTATGATTAAATGATTATTGCAATCCGTTTGCAAAGAGCTTTGAAGTGTAAGTTCAACCAATCAAATGGCCTCCTTTACTTCCCTCTTTCTTTGAGCTGAAGGAGGAAAGAAAGAAACTAAACCAAGTAGAACTCTCTATATGCCTCCTTCATACCATTCTGTAGAAACAATGCATTCTGGGTAAATATCTTGAACCACACCCATGTGGAAAGGAGACTTAGTTTGGAGAGACCTTTACGTTATCACTTGTCTCCAGAGGAAGGTTTTTGGGGAGGAGATCCAGGGGGTTCCTCTGATGTTCCTGCGGCATGTTGAGGGTTGAGCCACAGCCGGGATGCTGTAATCTCTTTTAGCTTTACTTTGTATTTATTATCACCAACAAACGTCTGTAAATGTATTTTATATGGCTCAGTCCTTATTGTTGCTATTTGAAACTTAATATATTTGCTTTGCTGCTTTTCGTATAAAACACGTGGTGCCAGCTGATTACACCTCTACTCCTGAAGATCCTCTCTTTGCACCTTCTCCGGGATAACCTGAGATGGTGGTGCTCACAGATCAGTGGAGAGACCTGAAAAAGCTACAAAAAGCTAGCATGTCAATGCTATGGTAGCTTTTTCTAGCTAGCTGGTGTCCCATAAGGATGTTTTTAGCCCCGTTTAGCACAAAGACCTAATAAATGTAATCTACCACCCAACAACTCAAAGAAACACATTAGAGCAGGAAGGAATCGCAAGTGAGTAATCAATGACATCATCAACATTATAGCATCCCCGACTATCTTTTTGTGCTAAGCTAGGCTAAACATGCTTAAAGCTGAAACAATGAGTTATTCCATACACAGGGAGGTTCCTTCTGTCTGTCTGTTGTTGCAAGTCTCTGAAAAACTTTATATTTCTAAACTTCACACTTAGGAACCTTGAGTGGATTTTCCGTCCATCAATGATCGTATTACTACGCTTCAATAAATGTGCACCTGGAGTTCGTTGTTCTGGGTCCTGTTGTCCTCTGTGGGGCCGATGTGTGTCTCATTGTGTCTCTGACTGCGTGTCTCCGGTCATGTTTTCCGCTTGTGTGTCTCGTTTTGTCTCCGGTTGTATGCATGTGGTTGCATGACACTGGTTGTGTCTCTGGTTGTGTGTCTTGTGTCTTAAGGTTTTAACTTTAACCACAAATCATCCTGTTGATGTTGAGACGGTTCAGAGAGCGTTCATGCAGACACACGCCGGGGAAACCGCCGTTGTTTGAGACTAAAGAATTTGATGCCACACGTCCTCAAACAACCTGCGTTCTACCAACACAAAGACAAACATGTTTTAATATGCACATAAAAACAGAGAGAGGTGATATATATGCTCACTGCACAAGTGGTGTGTGTGTGTGTGTGTGTGTGTGTGTGTGTGTGTGTGTGTGTGTGTGTGTGTGTGTGTGTGTGTGTGTGTGTGTGTGTGTGTGTGTGTGTGTGTGTGTGCGTGCGTGCGTCTGTTCGTTCTCTCCTGAGATTTAGAGTCAATATTCTGAGCTCCGTTCACTCTGCTCACCCATTTCCCTCTGGCTCAATGACGTTCAATTACGTGAAGTTAGTCTTCGGTTTTACGGAAGAACCTGAATGCAGCATCAAATTAGATATTTTTTCAGATTTTTCCACCCAGGCTGCAGATTTGGCTGCAAGACGACAACAGACTGACTCTGCAGGGACACACACACACACGCACACACACACGCACACACACACACACACACACACACACACACACTGCACCAGGCTGTCAGCTCAGAGGAATAAAACAGAACGGAAAATTCTTGAGTGCCCTTTAACACACACACACACACACACACACACACACACACTTTTAACACCTTCAGATACAGTAAATCCTTGCTGCCCTTCACAGTTGCAGCTTTGTGTCGCTGACAATGTGTTTTTCCTGCCTTAATAAAAAAAATTAAAAAACAGAATAAAGTAGTAATATTTTCAAAATAAAGTATTTTTGCTGAACAAGTGTTCAGCTGAACCTCAGATGATGTGTCACCAACCTTCACTATGACCTCATCGGTCCAGCTGCTTCTCTTCAAACATCATCATCATTTATAGTAAACATCAGATTCAGAGGCCATTTATCGCCACATGTGTTACACACACACACACGGTGCAGTATAACATTGAATAGAATAAGATAAAGTAAAATAAGGTAAAAAAATACAAAATCAACACAATCTGAACAGATAAGATGAATGTGTTATAACATGTAGACACCTGTTCTTTGTGGAGCAACGGGATGATTGATGATGATTGAAATGTGATTGATGATCACATTTTAAGGATTAAGAATGAATCCACGATATGAATCTGCAGTTTCAAATCAACAATAATAATGTTCTCTTTGTGATTTCATCACCGTCACTGTCGAGTCAACTGCTTTTAATGTGAAAATCAGAACAGGAAGTGAGTCATAACAATAACAAAGTGTGTCTGCAGCTCCACGGAACCACCTGCTGGACACATGAAAAGTACTACTACTACAGAGGTAATACTGCTCTACAAGTACTACTACTACAGAGGTAATACTGCTCTACAAGTACTACTACTACAGAGGTAATACTGCTCTACAAGTACTACTACTACAGAGGTACTACTGCTCTACAAGTACTACTACTACAGATGAAATATTGCTGTTCAAGTACTACTACTACAGAGGTAATACTGCTCTACAAGTACTACTACTACAGAGGTACTACTGCTCTACAAGTACTACTACTACAGAGGTAATACTGCTCTACAAGTACTACTACTACAGAGGTACTACTGCTCTACAAGTACTACTATTACAGATGAAATATTGCTGTTCAA